>NC_066569.1:9664089-9701589 GCF_024679095.1 Eriocheir sinensis
GAAAGGGAGGGGAAGGGAAGAGGGATGGTGGTGGTGGGAAGGAGAAGGGGAGGGGGTTAAGAGGATGAGGAGAGGATGGGAAGGGGAGGTGGAAGGGGAGGGGAAGGGAAGGGAAGGGGAGGTGGAGGAGGAGGGGAAGGGAAGGAGTGGAGGGGGGTGAGAATGGAGGGAAAAGGGAAGGGGAGGGAGTTAAGAGGATGAGGAGAGGAAAGGAAGGGGAGGGGAAGGGAGGGGAAGGAGAGAAAAAGGGGACGAGGAAAGGGGAAAGGAGGGGAAGGGGAGGGGTGGTGGTGGTTCACAGGGGGAAGGGCAGGACTTTAAGAGGATGAAGAGGGGATAGGAAGGGGAGGGGAAGGGAAGGGGAAGGAGAGGGAAGAGAAAGGGTGGAAGGAAGGGAAGGGAAGGGGAAGGAGGATGGGGAGGTGTATTGAGAGTTGGAGGAGGAGGAGGAGGAGGAGGTGAAGGGAAGGAAGGAAGGTGAGGAAGGAAGGGAGGGGAGGAAGGAAGGAAGAAGAGGAAGGAAGGCGAGGAAGGAAAGATGGAAGGAAGGCGAGGAAGGAAGGAAGGAAGGGGAGGAAGGAAGGAGGAAAGGAAGGAAGGAGAGGAAGGAAGGGGAGGAAGGAAGGAAGGGAGGGGAGGAAGGAAAGTGAGGAAGGAGGAAAGGAAGGAAGGAGAGGAAGGAAGGAAGGGGAGGAAGGAAGGAAGGAAGGAGGGAAATTAGAGGAAGGAAGGAAGGAAGGAAGGAAGGAAGGAAGGAAGGGAGGTGAGGAAGGAAGGAATAAAGAACAATGAAAAATAAAGGAAGGAAGAAAAGAAGGAAGAGAGGAAGAGTGAAAGAACGAGAGAAGGAAAGATACAAAAAGAAAGAAAGGAAGAGATGAAAAAAAGAAGAAAAAGAAGACAAAAAAATGAAAGAAAGAATTGGATGAAAAAGAAAAAATAAGAAAAAAATGAAGCAAATAAAAAATAGAAGAAAAAAAAGGAAGAAAGGAAGAAAATTAAAGAAAGACGAAGAAGAAAAACAAGACAATGAAGAAAAGAAAACGGAGTAGGAGGAACAGAATCAAAGTCACCTCATAACTAATCCTCCTCCTCCTCCTCCTCTTCCTCTTCCTCCTCCTCCTCCTCCTCCTCGGCTATCAGATAAGAGAGTCTCCCCTTTTGTCCGCGGTGAAGTCACGTGACCCGCAAGATAAGAAAGAAAATGGGAACTTGATTTATATCCACAGAAAACGGTCCACTCTTGCCTCTCTCTCTCTCTCTCTCTCTCTCTTATCACACGTTTCTTGTTATCTCTGTCTGTTTATCTGTCTGTTTGTCTGTCTGTGTGTGTGTGTGTGTGTGTGTGTGTGTGTGTGTGTGTGTGTGTGTGTGTGTGTGTGTTGAAATGTTGGTCTTTATTTTATTATTTTGCTTTCTCTCTCTCTCTCTCTCTCTCTCTCTCTCTCTCTCTCTCTCTCTCTCTCTCTCTCTCTCTCTTACCCACAACCTCCTCCTCCTCCCCCTCCCCCTCTTCTGCCCTCCGTACCCAAATGTCGGGATCGGGGGGGGTGGTAGTGGATGGGGGGGAGGGAGGCTGGCAGGGGGTGAGGGGGGTGAGGGGGTGTCATTTGGCAGCTATCAATGAGGGGGGATTTTGAATGATCCAGCAATTAGACCCCTTCCCCCCTCCCCCCTTCCCTCCCTTCTGCCTTATGTGGTGGGGTTAGGAGGGGGAGGGGATGGGGGGGTTGACAAGGTGATGTAAGAGGGGAAAATGGGAAGTGATTGGAGGGGGGAGGGGGAGGGGAGAAAGGGGGGGGAAGGGGAGGAGGAAAGAAGGAGGAGTGAAAAAGAGTAGTTGGTGGCCCTAGGAAAAGATAATGGGGCGGGGAAGAGAAGGGGAGGAGAAGGAAAGAGAGGAGGGGAGAAGGGGGAGGGGAAGGGGAAAAGGTGGGGAAGGAGGAGGAGTGAAAAATAGCGTAGTTGGTGGCCCTAGGAGATGATGGGGAGGGGAAGAGAAGGGGAGGAGAAGGAAAGAGAAGAGGGGAGAAGGGGGAGAGGGGAAGGAGGGAAGGGGTGAAATGGAGGAAGAGGAGGGGTGAAGAAAAGCATAGTTGGTGGCCCTAGGAAAAGATGATGGGGAGGGGAAGAGAATGGAAGGAGAAGGAAGGAGAGGAGGGGGAAGGGGGAGGGGGGGAAAGGGGTAGAGGAGGAGGGGGAACAAAATCACATAAACAAAAACAAAAACAAAAAACAACTGGACGTAAACAAGACAAAAAAAAGAAAACATACAAGAAAAAAAAACACAAAAACCTTAACCTCAACGACCCAAACAAAAGATCCGCATCGCGTCAACAAACAAACAAACAAACAAACAAAAACGACGTAAACAAAAACAAAACATAGGTAAGAAAAAAATATCAACCCCATCACCTACAATCTCCCCCATTAATAACACACTCCCCTTAACCTTATTAACCCCAATCACAAGGCCACGTGACACCCTTAAGGACAGTAGCGGACATTACCCTAACACTAACGCTAATCAGGTTACCCACGAACTTGGATGGCGAGGGGAATGAGGGAAGGGAAAGGAAGGGTAGGGGAGGGGATGGGTAGGGAAGGGGAGGGTAGGGTAGGGGAGAGGAGATGAGAGGGGAGGAATTTCTTACTAAACCCTTGATAAAAAAAAGAGGGATATGCAAGATGTGAAGGGAAGGGAAGGGAAGGGAAGGGGAATAAGGAAACAGAAAGGAAGAGGAGGGAAAAGGAAGGTGGGAGGGGAGGGGAGGGGAGGAGAAGTAAAGGAAATGGGGAGGTAAGATATAGGGAAGGCTTGGGAAGAGGAGGGAAAATGAGGCAGGAAGGTAAGGGAAGGGAAGGGAAAGACAGGAGAGAGAGAGAGAGAGAGAGAGAGAGAGAGAGAGAGAGAGAGAGAGAGAGAGAGAGAGAGAGAGAGAGAGAGAGAGAGAGAGAGAGAGAGAGAGAGAGAGAGATGGGGAGATGAGAAGTTAAAATAAAGTAAAAAGGAAAGAGAAAAGAATGGAAAAGAAGAGAGAAGAAAAAGGGAGACAAAGGAAGGGGAGGAAATGAGGGGAGAAAGAGAGGGGAGGGAGGGAGAGGGGAGGAGAGCATATAAATAATAAATACGAGAAAATGGGAATGGGGAGAGAAATGGGAGAAAAAGAAGAAGGAAATAGAAGGGGAGGGGAGGGGAGGTATGGGTAGAGGAGGGAGGGGTGAAAAAAGTGTATTTGTTGACTTGGGAAAGGGGAAGGGAAGGAAGGGGAGGAGAGTGGGAAGGGAAGGGGAGGAGGTTGAGAAGGGAGAAGAGGAGGAGGAGTAAAAAGAAGCGTAGTTGGTGGAGATGGAAGAGAGGGGATGGGAATGGGAGCAGGTGGGGGAAGAAGGGAAGAGGAAAGAGGAGGGGGGGTGAATTGGGAGAAGAGGAGGGGAGAAGGGGAGGGGAGGAGAAGGATTAAAAAGCGTAGTTGCTGGACGTGGGGGAGAGGAAGGGAAGGGGAAAAGGAAGGGGAGGAGGGAGGGGGGGGAAGGGGAGTAGGGGGAGTAGGGGGAAGAGGAGGAGGAGTAAAAAGAAGCGTAGTTGCTGGACGTGGGGGGGAGAGGAGAGAAGGGGAGGAAAGGGAGGAGGGAAGGGGGGAAGGGGAGGAGGGAAGAGGAGAAGGGAAGGGGGGAAGGGGAGGAGGGGTGAATAGAAGGGTAGTTGGCGCCTCAAGGAAGAGAGAATGGGAAGGGGAGAAGGAGGGGAGGAGGAAGGGGAGGGGAGGGGTGTCAAGTGCAATGAAGAACACACTTTAAGAATCATTAGAAGACTGATAGACTGCTTCCTCTCTCTCTCTCTCTCTCTCTCTCTCTCTCCAGCCAGTCCATTCATAGCAGCTGGACTAATTCATGCATTCTCTCTCACACACACACACACACACACACACACACACACACACACACACCACAAGAGTACAATATTTTATAATAAATGGCCTTGTCCCCAAAGACTAAAAATATGTAGCAGTTTACCATGAAGAAAGACCATTCTCTTTGAAGTCTTACCAAAGAAAACTAAAACATAAGGGGAAAGTAATATAAATACGCCCTCACTCACCACCACAAGGAATTAGAAAGAGCGAGTAATGGACTTTGAGAAGGTTGATTAAAGGGAAGACTAATACAAATACACCCTTAGTCTATGCTTTAAGGGGAGGTATGGGAAGAGGAGGATGGGGTAAAAAAAAAAGTGAATTTGTTGACTTGGGAAAGGGGGAGGGAAGGAAGGGGAGGAGAGTGGGAAGGGGAAGGGAGGGGAGGGGACACTGCTCCGAACATGTTCCAAACTTGGCAGAAACATGCTCCTGAACACGCCTAGCCAACATTCTCAAAGCACAGGCTGGAGGCACTGGTCGGGTTAAATACTAGAACACAGCCTCGCCCGCTGACACTGTGGTGACAGACAATGGCCGTGGGGACTGTATGGCAGATATTAGGTGATGAGAGAGAGACAGGGCCAGTGTGACATCCGGGTTACCATAATTTACCTTCTCCAGCCCGAAAGGAAGAATGGTCAACTAGGTGAAACTGCGCTGACTCCCCGGGCCCAGGATTCCAACCCGGACCAACGTTTTCGAAGCTACGTGTGCCAACACCTCAAAACGGAGGCACTATGATAGGATTAGTGTTCGACAGGATGCCTAATGGGAGCAATAGCTTAAGTAGTGGTAGTTGTAGTTGTGTAATGCGTAGAATATCACATGACAAGATGGTTAGTGAGGATTGAGAGTGAGGTGGGAGGTGTTTTTTGTTTGTTTGTTTGTTTTTTACAGCAGAGGAGACAATGCAAGGGCTTAAAAAAAACAATAATGAAAAAAAAAAAAAAAAAAAAAAGCCCGCTACAAGACCAAATTCACGTCTACTGTCTATCTGTCTGTCTGTCTCGTACACAACTTAATACTTCTTTGATAGATCTTATACTATAGCCTCGCCAGAGAGGGTGTGAGGAGGAAAGGGGAAGTAAGTAGGCTATCAAAATATTTACTCTGATACTTAAAACTATCACCAGTGTCTGAATCTCTCTCTCTCTCTCTCTCTCTCTCTCTCTCTCTCTCTCTGTATTTTTTTTCATTTTCTTCCTTTTTTACTCCTTTACTGTTGCTATCTCTCTCTCTCTCTCTCTCTCTCTCTCTCTCTCTCTCTCTTACTACTACTAATAATAATAATATAAAAACAAGTGTGTATGTAATTTAACCCACAAACATTTAACACACACACACACACACACACACACACACACACACACACACAGGCCACAAACAGAATCTATTAGCTAACTCTTCCTTGTTAGGTAGGTGACAAATGGGCACTTAAAGAGGAGGAGGAGGAGGAGGAAGAGGAAGAGGAGGAGGAGGAGGAGGAGGGATAGTTAAGGAAAGGGGAGGGGGGGGGGGTTAGGGTACATATCTACAGCTGCAAAAAGGAGGAGGAGTAGGAGGAGGGAGATGGTGAGGAGGAGTGAAGTTAGAGAGAGAGAGAGAGAGAGAGAGAGAGAGAGAGAGAGAGAGAGATAAAGTAAGAGATGAGGAGTCTAAAAAATTAAGAAAAAAAAAAGTAAATTTAGATAAATAGAGAGAGAGAGAGAGAGAGAGAGAGAGAGAGAGAGAGAGAGAGAGAGAGAGAGAGAGAGAGAGAGAGAGAGAGGAATGACAACAAAGAATGAGAGGAAGAGAGAAAGAAGCAGAGAATAGGAATAATTGGTGATAACTCATAAATTACGCTCTTTCATTTTCCTTCATTCCTTTCTTCTTTCATTCTTTCCTCTCTGACTCCATTCAAACTTCATTAATTTCTTCCTTCCTTCCTCCCTTTCATTCTCTCTTCCTTCCTCTCCTTTATTCCTTCCTTCCTTCATTCCTTCATTCATAAATCCAAATTCGTTTTTCTTTTCCTTCCTTCCTTCCTTTCTTCAAAACTTCATGAATTTCTTCCTTCCTCCCTTTCATTCTCTCTTCCTTCCTCTCCTTTCTTCCTTCCTTCCTTCCTTCATAAATCCTAATCCGTTTTTCCTTTCCTTCCTTCCTTCCTTTCTTTCTTCATCTCTCCCTCATTCCCTTCCTTCCTTCCTTCCTTCCTTCATCTCTCCCTCATTCCCTTCCTTCCTTCCTTTCTTCATCTCTCCCTCATTCCCTTCCATCCTTCCTTTCTTCATCTCTCCCTCATTCCCTTCCTTCCTTCCTTCCTTCATCTCTCCTTCATTCCCTTCCTTCTTTCCTTCCTTCAAACACATCAACCTTCGATCTCAACATTTTTTTTTCCACTTTCCGTTTGTTGTTTTAATATACCAAACAAGACACTTTTTAGATGCGTTGTATAGCCTATTATTATTATCATTATTATTATTATTATTATTATTGTTATTATTATCATTGTTGTTGTTATTGTTGTTGTTCTTATTTATCTGAATCAGGAAGGAGACAATAAGCAGACGAAGGAAAGAACAAGAACAGGAAGAACAAGAAGGATAAAAGAAGCAGACGAAGGGAAGAACATGAACGAGAACAAGACAAGGAAAGGTGAAGAACAAGAACAGGAAGAAGAAATAAGGAAGAATGAATAAGCAGACGAAGGAAAGAACAAGAAGAACAAAAAGGATAAAAGAAACAGACGAAGGGAAGAACACGAACGAGAACAAGAAAGGGAAAAATGAAGAACAAGAATAGGAAGAAGAAATAAGGAAGAAAGAATAAGCAGGCGAAGAAAAGAACAAGGAAGAACAAGAAGGAAGAATAAACAAAAGTGAAGAACAACATCAGGAAGAAGAACAAATAAGGAAGAAAAAACAAGAGAAAAGAGAACAAGAACAGGAAGACGAAGAAAGGAAGAAGAAAACAGACGAAGAAAATAACAAAAAATAAGAAAACAACAAACAAACCTAAAAATAGAAGAACAGGAAGACTAAGCAAAAAATAAGAAAACAGACGAAGAAAAGAACAAAAACAAAAGAAAACAACCCTGTAATTATGTCGTCAACCAAACACCTACTATAAACAAAAACAAGAATACTGAATCACATATCTCTCTTACCTTATACTCTTCCTGTGCTCTCCTCCCACCCTGAAGGAAGAGGAGGAGGAGGAGGAGGAGGACAAGGGCAGCAGCAGGAGCAGGAGTCGCGCACGTATCCTCGCGGGGTCGGTCAAGGCGAGTCTGCTGCAGCGTTAGCTCAGTGTTGCCACCTCAAAAAGTAAAATTCCCACAAACTGTCTTTTTTTCCCACAAACTCCCACAAACTTAAACTGAATTTCTACCAAAACTTCCACAAATTATATAAAGCTCAAGTATAGGATCAAATAGTATTTTAGATAGAAAATACAAGCCGAAATGGAAGTAAGATTAGTGAGAGCCTACCTTGAAAATGCCACAGTATTTCTTTCCCAAATATTTACCACAAACAGGGGCCTTATCACTTCATGTAGGCCTCACATGAGAAGAGACAAGGAGAGGCATGTCAGGGGCTTAGCTGGGTGTATTTTCAAGTGGAAAGTAACATTTAATCACTTGAGTTGTGATGATGATTCGAGCATTGTTCCTTTTGTTGAAGGGTTGCACCAATTCACCATTTTTTACATGTTTAGTTGTCTCTGGACTGTATCCCCTCTGACAGAAAGAGAAATAAAAATGAACAAGCAAGAGTGTGCATAGTTTCCATAAACTTATATCTGGTTATCAGGAAAAATTCTACTAAAGTAATTTTTTCTTTACAGCGTAACTATTACTTCCAGGATTGCATCAGTCAGGATATTGTTCTTTAGATACTTATAAAGTTTCAATCGTACACTGGTGAAATGAGACAACCAACTATAACAAAAATATCCTTTTAATTATACTTGGGAAAAAAAAAAAAAAAAAAAAAAAAAAAAAAAACATAGCATGCTGTTTTTTCACATTAAGCCCACCATCTTCTCCAGGGCTGCAGCTGTTCTCTCAGCTGAAGATGCTATTCTGCCAACAGCAGATCCAACTTCATCTACAGCTGATGCTATTCTGCCACTGGCAAATCCAACTTTATCTGCAGCTGATGCTATTTTATCGAGTATTGTGCATGCTTTTCCTGTCTGGCTATCAATTTTAGACTCGAGTTTGTCCCTAAACTCGATTTGCCTTCTTGAGCACCTCTTGTAGGCGGCAGATTTGTTCTCTGCTGCCTGCCTCTTCTGTCCCCTGAAGGATTGGTCTGGTTGGGCGGCACCTGTGTTGGGAGTAGAGGAGGTGCATGGGAGGTGCCCAGTGTCTTGGCCAGAGAACTCTGCAAAATAAATGAAACATATTTGGTACATATCTTGCAATATTTTCACAACATGGCACCACTTAAGCACCCCATGCTCTACTCATATTTTCACTCCTCTGGGGTCCTCATACTTCTCTCACTCTGTCAATAATTCATACTCTCTCTTATCACCTAACCCAAGTGACCAGTCTTTGGCAAAACATCTGAACTCCTTCCACACTGTGCTTATCTCTTTTATGAAGAGTCCAAGCTTGACATCCATACATCACAATCCCTTAAAAGTATGGCTGTGCCAGATATTGATTTGCCCGGATAACCGGTATCCAGCAAAATGAGGTTAGCCGATAACCGGCAATTTTCCATTGGCCAGATCTGGATATCCTTTATGTTAATATCTAATTATCCAGCCGGAAAGGTGTAATATCCAGTCGGATAACTGAGAAAGGTTAGACAAGTTTGGCTGTTCAAAACAAAGAAGGAAAAAATATTGTTCAATATTGTTGATTAAAATATGAATATAACTTCCATACCACGTTCTGCACGGCCATTGATCACAATACGACTGGCAGGGCTTTCCAAAAGGGTCTGCGGCTGCTCTGGCTGTCCTAAACGGACACCTCCAATAAGAAAGTCTTCTGCAAAAACAGAATTATATTAAATTACATAATGAGTTATGCACGCAGTATACTGCACCAGGTGAGAACACTATGCTTGAATCACATGTTAAAACATACTTCAAACATAAAACAATTATCTAAAATATCCTATTTTATATGGAAGGATGCAGCAGTTTGTTTTACAAATTCCACATGAATGTACTGTTGGATTTTATAGTTTGCTAACTTTGTTATTAAACATGTATAACCAAAGGTTTGCATAAAAATAATTCAGTATTGTTCATTAAAATATGAATATAACTTCCATACCACGTTCTGCACTGCCGATGATCACAATAGGACTGGCAGGGTTTTGCAAAAGGGTCTGCGGCTGCTCTGGCTGTCCTGGCAGTGTTGGTGGGTGTCCCCCTCCAGTCTTGTGAGTTTTTCTGATGAACTGGCTGTGATCCTTTTTGACACTGTAAGAACCCATACGTTTTCTGTTGTAGACACTGTACCATATTTAGTTATGTGAACAGTGGCAGGTCTGGTTAGGTTAGGTTAGGTCAGTTTTGGTTATGTTAGTTTTGGTTAGTTCAGGTTGAACAAGGACGACATAGGGTGGGTGCGGCTGTGGTTGAGGAGCGTAAATTTTTCAGTATAAGACAGGCGCCTGGCTCTCGTATGCCAGTCAATGAACCTGGTGCACGTTTTTGTTTTGCCGCTCTCGAAAGGACTGTAAGACCGACCCTAAGAAAGCCTACAGGTGATACGGGCTGAATGTTAAAATATATATATATATATATATATATATATATATATATATATATATATATATATATATATATATATATATATATATATATATATATATATATATATATATAAAAGGATAAGGTGGGTTCGGCTGACTGAACTAGGCAGGTAACTTGATTACTCACCTGGTGTTACTTGGCTTGGACTTCAGCATAGGGACAAAGGTGGTACAGTTACTGAGTGGGTCCAAGTCTTCAATGGGCTCATCCTTGATGCAAACATCCTCCTCCTCCTCCTTCTTAATGCCAATCTCGTCACACTGGGAGAGAGCATCTTGGGAGTGATCACTGTGGATGAATGTGAACAGATAATTGGCGCATCAAAGTCAGACTAAGGAAAATGCTGACAACAACATGGCATCAACACATTCAGAGGGGAAAGCCACTAACTTAAAAAGTGGTTAGTCTGCAAGACAACAAACACTGAAGTCAAACAATCACTTAAGGTGATCATTTGGGGAGGCAGTGGCTGAAAGGTCAGTATGTGGATGTGACATCCAGAAGGATGAAGGTTTGCATCCTGCCCACCGCTACAAACACACTGGCAAATTTTCAGTCATCGCCGAGTGGCCTAAGACTACCCACATGCTGTCCTGAAGACCAGACTTTAGACTCACTAAAAAGGAAATCAAAGATGAACTCCAGGGGACAGCATCTGCCAACCAAGACGGCACCTCAATAAAACACCTACTCGTGCTGTAACAAGCTGAGGCCAACCAGAGCACCACAAGCTGAACATATAAAAACACTTACTCGTGCTGTAACAAGCTGAGGCCAACCAGAGCACCACAAGCTGAACATAGAAAAAGGCTACTAGTCCAATAAAATATTGCAACGTAATTTTTGCTGGGACTGAGCACTTTACAGGAAGGGATATTTATATTCATGTGTCAGCCATCTTTACTTGACATGCATTGCTTTGTTAGATAAAAAGTTTTCTTTGGAAATGAATAAAAGTAATTCAGTATCAAAGGGTAATTTCATCATCAAACTTGCATGTAATTAATCTGTTTGTGTTTCTACCAAATATAGAATTACGTCATTGGAACTTGGTTTTCTTTTTCTCATCATTATCGTACCAACGACAGTGCATGTGGCGGTTACTGGAAGCTTGAAATGTGCCATACTATTTGCCTGAGCAGTGCCATCTGATTTTTACCCTCTTTTTGTGGCACTGAGCTGCCTACTTTACTGTAAAACAAGAAGAAAAAAGTGACTATTTCCTGCCAGCTTGATAGACAAGACTGCTCACCTCACGCTATCCACCACTGAGGGCTGCTGTGTAGTGGATGAAACTTGGTGGTCTATTGGCTCCTCCTTCACTTCCGTCACAAACTCAAAGGGCTCCATCACGTCCTTCCCTGCAGATAAGAAAGGAAAATGATGAGCTTGGTCTTGGTTTAGGAGGCAGTCACCCCATTTGGCAGTGACTATAGCCTATACAAATAATGACTAACTCTTTCCTGTCAAACATGAAAATACAGAAAAAGAAATACTTCTCCAGTACACACTACACAGGCTTTCTCCAAAAATTCTCTTCTACACTCTCAATCATCCTTCTGGTCCCTTCCTGGAGAATACTCAGCATCACCACATGAGAAGCACAGACTTAATGGAGGGACTGTTTTTGCATCTCTAGTGAGGGTAGCGGGAATAAAAAGTAGTCTGTTTTTATTATTATGCTGGCGCCGGGGATCGAACCGGCGACCAGCGAGACGGGAGAGCCACTCCTTAACCAGTCGGCCAAAGAGGTACCTTCGAGACCTATTACCTGCCGTGAGGTACTTGGGATGGGAAGGGGGCCTGCATGGAGACTAGCCCAAAGGAACCCCCGAGGCTGGTGTCATAGGGTGGATGTGGCGACGTGCCCCCTGGCGTATGCCCCCATTGATTGATTGATAATGATAGTCTGTATGTCACTGTTTATGCCATGATTTACATTTTGGCCATATTAACACAAAAAAAAAGGTGGGTCTTACTTGGCCTGTAATACACTCCCATGACAACTTTGACTTGTGACAATTCATACCCATTTTAGAAGAGGTTTCTTAACTTACATCAACAAAAAGGATGAGAATACATTTTATGGTGATATGAATATTTTTTTATGAAAAGGTCTGTAATTCCATAAAAAAAGAAAAACAAACAAACATGGAACAGGCTACTTGTTGATGGCATATATCAACATAACCACTTGCCAACATAAACTTTGTCACTGCTAGGTTGAGTGTATTCCTGCATGTCCATGAGTGTCTGCGCTGCCATAAACATCTCCTTATCCTTCTTCGACTTTCTCTCCTGGATCCTTTGATGCCGAGCACAACTGATGGCGACCAATTCCTGGGACACTTTACGATGACCAAGGTTCTGTGTTGGGGCCCAGTCTGGATTACTTGTATCATCAAGGACTGCTGGCCGTCCTGAAGTAACAAATAGAATGCACGGTAAATAATGAGTTTATCTCAGCGGTCACTTTCTAAGACAATATTTATTTATTTCCAGACTAAAGGTCATGCTTTTTCTGGTGAGCATTATTTTAAATCCATAAACCAAAAATTACCTATATAGAATTTAATCTGGTAATTATTGAGTTGAGCTCTGTGCCTCCAATATACACTTAAGGGACTAAATCCATGTCCCTGAACCATAATATGATAGAGCTAGTACTTAAAATTAAAGAGAAGAGACAGGCCTAATAATAGATTTAGTCCCTTATGACAGGGAGATGTAATGTCATCTTTTGGAGCTGCGGAGCTCAACTCAACAATTACCTTTAATCTACAGGTGTGCCAGACAACATAACAGTGAAATTCAGTTCAAAACTAAACCTAACCAATATGCAGTCCTTGTTATTGACTAAGATACATAACAATGACTGACTGTTGAAAAGGGAAGCAGGAAAAAAAATTGCAATATAAGCCATATAATATAAAATTCTGCAGCCCTGCATGGCACAATATGAACAGTAAGAGAACCCACTGTCATTAAGTTAGGGTTAGAGTCGGTGAAGTTTGATTTGACATGGTTAGTTTACCTGTACAAGATACCGTTAATAGGTACAGAGACTATAATTGTTCATAGTGTAAGGAACTCTTTCAAGGAACAATGATCTGTGTCTTTTTAGTGAAGGTGGTGGTGGTGGCGCCGGTGAGTTACTGAATCCTGTGCCACTCCTGTGTGTCTCTCAGTTAAATTATTGAGTCTATTCGAATGTTATGCCTTAAATAGGAAACAAATATGTACTTACCACTCAAAAAATGATCACTGCACACGAGGAGATGCCTTTTTCCAGCCTCGGTTAAGTCAGCTCTTGCCAGATTTGCCAGCCACTTCCCTCGCCGTACTCTTGTTATTTTCTCTCTCTTCCCTCCATACCTCTTGTCCACCGCTGGTAGTCGGAAGTAAAACTTTTCCGGGAACTTCGTCCGCTTGTTTGCGCACCCAATAACACCACAGAATGCTGGCATCTTCGCAAATTCAGTGTCTTTCGTATGATTACCAAAGTATCTCGCACGTCAGCTGATAACACAGGCTGGTCCCACACAACGCTAAAGTGCATCGTCTGCTGCTGCCTTCTTCTTCTTTTGACCTGGGACGCTTTGTATCGCTTAGGTCCTCCTCCTTTAGTCTCTTTTCAGCATTACATCACTTTCTTAAGCACTTTATCCTGAACTTAGGTTTTCTGTCTTTTTCTTTCCCTGATTTACTTGCCTGTGTGTTTTGCTATTTTCCACTATTACACTTTTCACTCCACTTTTACTGCCCAGATTTTTTTTCCCAGCAACATGTCAAGAATTTTTTTTTTTTTTTGTGTGTGTGTGTGTGTGTGTGTGTGTGTGAGAGGGTGTGACGTCACGTGCAAGGAACTGTACCTTCAATGAAGTAAGTGACCTACCTTGTGTGCGGCGTGTTTGTGTTCAGCAGCAGAGAGAATAATATCAGCAGAACTCCGTGCTGCACTGCTGCCTGCAAAGAGCTCCCTGTTGCACTGCTGCCTGCGTCTTCCTGCACGAGCCCGAAAGGGGCGGCCGTCGACAAGTTCGTGGTCAGCAGGGTGACGGCCGCGTTGGGGCGGCGGGCTTTTTTTTTTTTTTTTTTTTTTTTACGTCTCCGCCTATTGCGCCGGTAGTCTTGCTTGAGGGGCCTGGATGGTATTCGGCCCCAGCCCGTCATGGCGCAGGCAAGTGTTTATAGTGGCGCCATCTTCTCTTGGCTGCACGTGTAGCCGCTGCAGTGAGAGGCTCAGCAAACTCCGTCCCCCAGATGGCGATTTTTTTTGGCGACACCAATCCTTATTCTTCTTTTGGAGTGTTTTATGGGGCTAGTTAGGCTGTGGGGCACAGCTTCCAGGGCCCCGTCAGTGGTCGTTGCTATCAGGTGTTTCCGCGCGGCTCTTTCAAAAAATCAAAACAATAAACAGGTAGTACCGGTACCATACTACCGGTACCGGTACTAACGGTACCAGCTATACGGAACGGTACCGGTACGAGACTGCTCGCAACCGGTACCGATACTGACAAGTCGCTCGATCATGGTGACCCTCATTTCTTCCTTTTATTTGTTTTTATCGTTACCAATGAGCGGCGCTGATGTAATATTAGTGCACAATATTAATGAACCTTGGCGGCCCTTCGCTGAAATCTCCATCTTGGGAGATTTCAATGTTCACCACCAGCTTTCATCCTCTTTCACTGAGCGGCCTACAACTACAACTACAACTTTGCTCTCCTCAACGACTCTGTCAAGCTGTTCTCTCCGTTGGGCTCCTCCGATCACAACCTTATTTCTGTATCCCGTCCTATCGCTCCTGTACACCCTCTGGACCCACCGAGGAGGCGATGCTTCTGGCATTCTTCTTCAGCTCGGTGGGACGACCTGAGGATGTACTTTTCCGATATTTGATTTGATTTGTGGATTGCTGCTGCCATGCAGACCCCTCTCTGTGTGTGCCCAGCGCACCACAGAGGTGATTGTCTCTGTAATGGAGGCATACATTCCACGTACTTTCTCTACTCCTCATGCTAAAAAGCCTTGGTTTAATCACGCTGGTTCTCGTGCTGTCAAAGATATAAAGAGGCAGCTCACAAAAGGTTCCAGAGCCTTCGCACACACGCAAACCATGATCTTTACATTTCCACCCGGAATCGTGCCAAATATATTCTTCGACTTACCAAAACCTCTTTCATCCATAGTAAATGTCAAAACCTTGCTTTTCTAATTCTTCTCGGGACTTCTGGCACCTAGCCAAAAACATCTCCAACTTCATTTCTTCCTCTTTCCCTCCTCTCCTTAACCCTGACGGCAGCATCACCGTCTCATCTATCAAGGCTGAACTCTTCTCGCAAACTTTATGTAACAACTCCACTCTGGACGATTCTAGGCATATTACTCCTACTCATCCCCCTTCTGACTCCTTCATGCCTGTTATTGAGATTCTTAAGAACGATGTTTTCTATATGCCCTCTCTGGCCTCAACTCTCAGAAGGCTTATATGGACCTGATGGAGTGCCTCCTATTGTAATTGTATTGTATTGTACACGACCACCGCATGTGATGAAACACATGAGAAATTAATCCAGACAAGGAAAGGTTTTGCCGGCGCCGGGGATCGAACCCGCGACCAGCGAGACGGGAGAGCCACCCCTTAACCAGTCGGCCAAAGAGGTGCCCCACTGGCAGAGGGAGTTATGGGAGGGCTAGCCGCCGCACTACAGAAGCAAAATAGAAATGAATAAAAGAAGAAAAAAAAAAGACCGAAAAATAAGGAAAAACAGAAAATTAAAAAGAAAAGGAAAATTTAAATGAATAAAAGAAAAAGAAAATGAGGAGAGGGAGGAAAATAAGAAAAAAACAAAGAAAATAGAAAAAAGGAAAATTGAAATGATTAAAACAAAAAAGAATAATACAGAAGACACACACACTCACACACACACACACACACACACACACACACACACACACACACACACACACACCAATAAAACACATCCAGAATAAATTAAAATGGGTTTATTAATATTAATGCAAAAAACACACTAACCACTAAAATTATGAGAGATTAGGAATAGTAAAGGCATTGGAGGACCAGGTAGAGGACACACACACACACACACACACACACACACACACACACACACACACACACACACACCAGGCAAGAGACTACACCTGGGGGCCTTAACGAGTGTCCAGCCAGGTGTGTCTCAGCCAGGTGTTTGTCCGTCTACCTGTCCGTCGGTGTCTGGCAAACCTTAGTCAATTGAGCGTTTTGCCGACACCTAAAAAATAATGATAAAAAAACATAGGAACCCCAAAAATGAAAATAGAAATACATAGAAAAAAAAATAAAAGTACATAAAAATATACATAGGAATAAAATAATAGAAAAATAAAAATAGATAAATACAGAGAAAGAAAACAATAATATGGAGTTTTAAAAGACAATTCAAATCCATTCCTTCGCCTAAAAAACAAAAAAAACAAAAAAATAATAAAAAAAATAAAAAAAATAAAAAAATAGCAATACACAACAAAAAATAGTACTAATAATGGAGTTTAAGCGACAATCCAGATCCATTCCTTAACCCCACAAAAGAGATCAATGGTTAATAGTCGTAATAATAATAATAATCGTAGTAATAATAATAATAGTAATAAAGACACAGGTATCACATTAATTAAGAGCGGCCGACAGGTGTGTGTTTCTCAGGTAGTAATTACAGGTGTTAGCGTCATTAACGAGGGCAGTCAAGGTGAGCACAGGTGAGTATTGTCTTAGCCGTTAATTGATCTAGTCGTCGTAAATGCAACTTAAGTAAATGCATTGGAAAAAAAAATGAAATAAAACCTATAGGAATGCTGGAGTAAGGGGGGAGTGGAAAAAGGTAAGGTAAGGAAAGGTAAGGTAAGGGAAGGTCAGGTAAGGGAAGGTAAGGTAAGGAAAGGTAAGGTAAGGGAAGGTCAGGTAAGGAAAGGTAAGGTAAGGTAAGGTAAGGTAAGGAAAGGTAAGGTAAGGGAAGTTAAGGTAAGGAAAGGTAAGGTAAGGAAAGGTAAGGTAAGGGAAGGTAAGGTAAGGGAAGGTAAGGAAAGGTAAGGTAAGGGGAAAGAAGGTCAGGTAAAGAGACTAATTAATGGGTTTATAGGTAAGGAATAAGACAAATAATAATGATAATAATAAAAAATCATCAGTGAGCATTAGTTTCATATCACAGTCTAGTCAGGAAGGGAAAAGTTTCAGCGACAAAGTTTCAGCGGAAAAAAAAAAAAAAAAAAAAAAAATCGGGTAATCGCAAAATAAAACCACGATGGAAAAATAAATAATGAATAAACAAGAAATGCAAAAAACGCTGTCGTGTGTAAGTGGAAAAAAAAAAAAAAGATATATTAGGTTACGCAACTACTAGAGTATTCGCTAAGATTAACGCTATTATTATTATTATTATTTTCTATCTTGGCGTTGTGAGCGATAGGCAGTGAGCGCCCCCCCCCCCCCCGCACCCCGCCCCAAGTTCTGTTTTTCCCCCTGTGTTCTGTCTCTCCTTCATCTGTTTCTCTTCTTAGTTCATTTTTCATTGTTTTATCCTTTGTCCATTTTCTATTATTTTTTTTCTTCGTTCATTTTTCGTTCATTTTTCCTCCTCTGTCGACTATTCATCCTGTTTTTCTTCCTCGTCTGTTTTCTCCTGCATCAAATTTTTCACTCCACTTTTCTCCTTTGTCCGTTTTCACTCCCTTTTTGCTCCTTCATCTATTTTTTTTGTTCCATTTTTCTTCATTTCTTTTTCCGTCACATCCATTTTTCATTATTTTTTCCTCCTCTGTCAACTGTTCATCCTGTTTTTCTTCCTCGTCTGTTTTCTCCTGCATCAAAATTTTCACTCCACTTTTCTCCTTTGTCCGTTTTCACTCCCTTTTTGCTCCTTCATCTATTTTTTTGTTCCATTTTTCTTCATTTATTTTTCTGTCACATCCATTTTTCACTGTTTTCTCCTTCGTCTGCTTTCCTCATTTGTCGACTCACATAGTGGCTTCCCGCAAGGCCCGTTTCCACATAGCACAATAGCAACCGCACCCCAACACACCCTATTTCTCTTTCCATAGGGCAGATTATACACCCTCACACCCTCAGCTGGCAGAGTCACACCCTTCATGGCTTACACAGGGCAGATTACACCAACATACACCCAGTTTGCAAGGACACATCCACCCCATAGTCAATATAGATCAGATTACACCTCTACATCCACAGTCTAGTACACCCAGTTTCCGGAGACTTTAACCCACCCACAGTTTACCAAAGGGGGAAGTTAACACCTCCAAACACACATATTTAGAGTAGTCTTTTACGGAGGTGATGTTTTCAGTCATAATTCTTGTTCCTTCCTCTTCCTACATTCATAGCTTCTTGGTGACCTCTTACGCTTCAAAACCTTATCTTCCAGGACACCACAAAAATTTTCCGGGCAGCCACAAAGTCTTCCAGGAACCCCCAAAATAATCTTACAGTACAAATTTGGCCCATTTCTAAACAATTCGAAGCTAACACACCCATATTTGGCAAGGCTTTCATCGAGGTTATTGTGGGTATTTCCATGGGTAGTTTTATGAGCCCCAAAAGTCTTCCGGGCAGCCACAAAGTCTTCCAGGAACCTCCAAAAAATCTTACAGTACAAATTTGGCCCATATCCTCAAACATTTCACAGCTTACACACCAGCATTTGACAAGGCTTTCATCGATCGAGGTTGTTGTGGGTATTTCCATGGGTAGTTTTATGAGCCCCAAAAGTCTTCTGGAGAGCCACAAAGTCTTCCAGGAACCTCCACAAAATCTTACAGTACAAATTTGGCCCATTTCTAAACAATTCGAAGCTAACACACCCATATTTGGCAAGGCTTTCATCGAGGTTGTTGTGGGTATTTCCATGGGTAGTTTTATGAGCCTAGTGATAGTTGGACAAGGCTTCTGCACCATGAATGTAAGAAACAGTCATGAGAACCCAACTGATATCCTTTGTGGTCTTGGGAAATAGTTGTTGTGGAGCCGAGAGTGTCTGAGGGTACGAGGCATTTCTTTCAGGACGGGCAAATAATCTTTCTTTTTGAGCTTCTTCTTTGGGTGTCTTCCAGTCTTCCTTCCTCCCCTGAAGTCTTCCTAAACCACCACGGTGTCTTCCGGTCTTCCTTCCTCCCCTGAAGTCTTCCTAAACCACGACGGGAGTCTTCCTCTTCGTCTTGGTTCTGGAATAAAGGTTGTGGGTGAGATTTTAAATGAGACCTTGAATAAGTATCCCATTGGTGTGTGTGTGTGTATGTATTTACCTAATTGTAGTCTACCGGGCCCGAGCTAAGTTCTAATAGTCCCGTCTCCATATCTACATTTATCCAGCCTTTCCTGTGTGTGTGTGTGTGTGTGTGTGTGTGTGTGTGTGTGTGTGTGTTCCTACCTGTTATCTATACCTTATTTATCTATTTATTGTATACTTATCACCCCAAAGCCAAAGAAACTCTAGTACTTCATCACCCCAGGGTCTTACATGACGAGTCTGGACTGCGAGGTGACCTTCTTGACCACGGTGGAGGGTCTTCCCAGGGGGTCCTTGGTCCGCTCCACCACCACGCGCTCTCCGGTGGTGCCCTTGACTGCGCGTCGAGCGTCGAAGTCCTTGGCTGCGGGAGAAGAGGAGGGAGGGGTGAGGGGGTGAGGGTCGTATTTTAAAACATTTCGTCGCCCAAGTTCACATATTTGACATGGCTTTCGTAGGAGCTGTAGGCCTTTCCAGGGGTAGTTTTATGACCCTGGTGGTAGTTTGACCTTTCTTCTGTACCATGAACCTTAAAAACACTAATGAAAAACAGATTGAACCCCTCTTTGACCTTTAGAAATAGTTGATGTGAGAAGCGATGGTGTCTTAAAATACAGCCCTGAGACACGAGTGAGAAATGGCCTTGAGCCACAGGATATTAACCCGTTGGATGCGGATTTCCTACAAGAAGACATCACCAAGCTATAGGAATGAAACAAAAAGTGTATGATATAATTCAATGAAGAAAAATGTAAACGCATGCATTTTGGGAGGGGATATCCAGCACACCTTCTATTCTTCCTCTTCCTCCTCCTCCTCTTAATCCTCCTCCTCCTCCTCCTCCTCCTCTTCTTCCTCCTCTTCCTCCTGCTATAATTCAATGAAGAAAAATGTAAAGTCATGCATTTTGGGAGGGGATATCCAGCACACCAATACCACATAGGAAACACTCCACTATCCACCACAGAAGCAGAGAAAGACCTGGGAGTATATGTTTTCAGGCTACCATTGAAGGCGATATTCATGCCAATCGCAGCGGACGGGTTAATTGGCTTCAGGATAGAGTGTCTGCCTTGCATCTCGAGGCCTGGGTTTTGCAAAAGGAATTGTTCTTCCAAAAGGATCAATTTCTCATGTGCTTCGAGAAGTGGAAACACCTCCATGAAACTGGTGGCAGTGGTGGGATGGACAGGAAATTGGATACAAATGGACAGTCCGCGTCTATCAGAGTTCTGGCCTCACTACCATAGAAAACGTGATGTGAAGAGTTACACGGAAAATCGGAGCATAGAGAAATTGTTCTACATGGCCAGGAGATGAGGAATCCTTTGACCCTATGCTAGTGTCTGCCTCCTGTTTCGACGACCTGTAGGATTTGCTAATACTTACACTCAAAGTTGACAAGGATAGCTATTACTGAATTGAAACTACACGCACCTCCAATCTCATCAGTTCACCTCCAAGCACCTCCAATCTCATCAATTCACCTCCAAGCACCTCCAATCTCTTCCACG
Source organism: Eriocheir sinensis (assembly GCF_024679095.1). NCBI lineage: Eukaryota > Metazoa > Arthropoda > Malacostraca > Decapoda > Varunidae > Eriocheir > Eriocheir sinensis. The sequence goes on from NC_066569.1 coordinate 9,684,592, forward strand.
CACCTCCAATCTCATCAATTCACCTCCAATCACCTCCACGCACCTCCAATCTCTTCCACGCACCTCCAATCTCATCAATTCACCTCCAATCACCTCCACGCACCTCCAATCTCTTCCACGCACCTCCAATCTCATCAATTCACCTCCAATCTCTTCCACGCACCTCCAATCTCATCAATTCACCTCCAATCACCTCCACGCACCTCCAATCTCTTCCACGCACCTCCAATCTCATCAATTCACCTCCAATCACCTCCACGCACCTCCAATCTCTTCCACGCACCTCCAATCTCATCAATTCACCTCCAATCACCTCCACGCACCTCCAATCTCTTCCACGCACCTCCAATCTCATCAATTCACCTCCAATCACCTCCACGCACCTCCAATCACCTCCACGGAGCTGGTCGTCTTGTTGTTCACCCCCTCCGTCGTGAAGGTCTTGGCGCCGTGCTTGTCCGTCACCGAGTGCGTCATGTATCGCTCCCCGTCCGTCGAGGTCCGCATCTTCCTCGACACACCCGCCTCGTCCTCATCATGATCCTCTCCGTTGGCGAGGACCACAGCGGCGGCGTCCTCTCCTTTTTCTCTCCTGGTTCCTGTCAGGGCTTCAGTTTCCTTCTCGTTTGTCCTCGCGTTGTCCCTGCTGCTGGTGTCCTGCTTCTTCCCGTTTTCCTTTACTTGCTTACCGTCTTTAGTTAGCCCTGAAATGAGAGGTGGTTTTAGTCTTTCTGCCTCTACTTTAATACTGTGATTATACTACTACTATTGCTAACGGTGTAGATAGTAAAGAGGAGACACTGGAGCCATTCACTTGTAACCGGTACTACTACTACTACTACTACTACTACTACTACTACCTGAAGATGACGTCTCCTTGGTCTCCGTCAGCAGCTCGCCGCCGCCAGAGAGCGTCCTGGAGCCTCGCCGCACCACGCGCCGCGCCACGCTCCGCGCCACCCGCTTGCCGCCGCGCTCCACCTCCTCCGTCTCGTGGCTGAACCTTTGCCCCTCCTGCCGAACATAAGGGCGTTAGAGGGTTACAGGGACAGAGATATTATAAGTAACTTGATGTGACCCTGTCCTGAACGCACGAATTTACAATTAATCTTAATCTTTAACTTAGTGGTTTAAGATTAATTGTAAATACCGGCCCTGGGCTTATGGTTGATACGCATGAGCCAAAGAACAGGAGAGTTTGGCAGTTATGTTGCTGGTGTGACTTTCTATTTCCATTTTTGGGAGGGGGTCAGTGAGGAGGGTTGGATTTTCACGGAGTTAAGTTGTTGGTTACTAACTCAGTCGTAAAAAGTGATAAAAAACAACATAACAAACTAACCACGTATTGAAAAACGGGCTATAAAAGACAAATCTGCCACATTTTTGGGAGGGAGTTAGTGAGGAGGGTTGGATTTTCACGGAGTTAAGTTGTCAATTAATAACTCAGTCGTAAAAAGTGATAAACAACAACAAAACAAACTAACCACGCATTGAAATTTTGAAAAACGGGTTATAAAAGACAAATCTGCCACATTTTTGGGAGGGGGTTAGTGAGGAGGGTTGGATTTTCACGGAGTTAAGTTGTCAATTAATAACTCCGTCGTAAAAAGTGATAAACAACAACAAAACAAACTAACCACGCATTGAAAAACGGGTTGAAAAAGACAAATCTGCCACATTTTTGGGAGGGAGTTAGTGAGGAGGGTTGGATTTTCACGGAGTTAAGTTGTCGGTTACAAACTCAGTCGTAAAAAGTGATAAAAACCAACATAACAAACTAACCACGTATTGAAAAACGGGCTATAAAAGACATATCTGCCACATTTTTGGGAGGGGGTTAGTGAGAAGGGTTGGATTTTCACGGAGTTAAGTTGTCGGTTACAAACTCAGTCGTAAAAGGTGATAAAAAAACAATAAAACAAACTAACCACGCATTGAAAAACGGGTTATAAAAGACATATCTGCCACATTTTTGGGAGGGAGTTAGTGAGGAGGGTTGGATTTTCACGGAGTTAAGTTGTCAATTAATAACTCAGTCGTAAAAAGTGATAAACAACAACAAAACAAACTAACCACGCATTGAAAAACGGGTTAAAAAAAGACAAATCTACCACATTATTGTCCAGAAAGACTAGTGCGAGGTTTAAAAAAATCAGGCGTTTGTTCTTCCGTCCTTAGCCTGGCTCCGGATGTTGAGGTGACCCTACTGCCGCCCTAGTTGTGTCACCCCGGCCTCCTCCTCCTCCTCCCCTTCCCGGCACACCTCACCGCGGTACTGCTGCAGACAGGTCCCTCCCCGTGTTCCCCCCTTAACTAGATTGCGCCCCCCCGCCCTGCCCGCGTGCCCCAGGGAGGGTCAGCACGCCGCGCCTCACCTTCTTGACGAGCTTCCCCGGCACAGAGGTGGACGCCGCCCAGTCTTCGAGGGCTCGCGAGGCGGTGCTGCGAAAGCTTGGCTCCCGCCGACACCGACCACTGCCGGAGCGACTCACGGGGCGGGCCTGCGGGGAGGAGGAAAGCGTGAGTGGGGGGTGAGGGGGTGGAAGGTTACTTGGCATCTCAACAATGTAAGATGGGTGATGGGGAGTGAGGGGTGAGGACTGAGGAGGTGAGGTTACCCAGCACCACATCAGGGGGGGGGGGGGGGGTGAAGGGGGCTGCTAGGCACAGACGTACCTTGTCCGGGGCGGGCAGGCGGGAGCGCTTCACGGTGGTGCGGGTGTGCGTGGCGCTGCCGCCGGCCTCCACCACCGTCTCGTGGGCAGAGTCCTCCTCGGAGTTCCTTCGCTCCTTCTTGGCCTTGAGAGACGTTCGGGCATCCTCAGGGCGGTTCCTTTTCAGACTAGAGTTACGGCGGACCACCTTGTTCCTGGAAGAGGGCGTGGTGGGACGCGGAGCGCCCCGGGGGGCGGGGGAGCCCTCCTTAGGGCGCCTCTGCCCCACGGCGGCCCCGGCCGTGGACAACTGTTGCTTGAGGCGCTGCTTCGGCCTGGGGGCGGCGGCGGCCGACTCAGCCTCCGCGGGAGCGGGCGGCGGGGCAGGGCTCGGCGGGGCGGGGCTTGGCGGGGCGGCGGCTTCCGTGGGGCTGGTGGGCGCCGCCGCGTCGCGTCGGTACCTGTGATTCAGGTGCGTCAATTCCTCCGAGAACGAGAGTTTGGGTGAAAATTTATAGGCGGGTGACTCGGGGCTGCCGGCACCCTCCCGCCGGGACAAGATGTCGCTGAGGGACACGGGGGCGCCGCCCCGGGGAGGGTCCTTGTCGGGGCCGTCGCCTGACTCCGGGAACGTCGATGGCCTCCTGCTTCCGGAGTCTGTCCTGAGGCATTCGGGGCGCAGGGAAGCCCTCGCCCGAGAGTTCCTGTATATACCTGTGGCTTCCTCCGCGGACACACCTTTGGCGGAGGCCTCGGCGCGGGCCGGCGGCCAAGTGGCGTCGGCGTGTGGCCTGAGGGGCGTGGCCGCCATTGCCCGCAGCGTGACGGTCGGGGCAGCTAGGGCGGTGCGGCGGCTCAGCGCGGGGCCGTCCTCCTCCCCCCACTTCCTGCCCCCCTTCCGCCGCTCCTCGCTGCGTTCCCGCAGTCTGAAGGAGGACCTGAAGGGCGCCGCCACGCTGGGGGCCGCGTCTTCGCCGCCGCTCAGCTTGGAGAGCGGCGCGATGTTCTCCTTCTGGTCTTCGCCCAGGCCCCGGCCACGGCGCTCCCCGCGCAGGGCGCCCTCCGGGATGACGCCCAGCCTGGCGGCCACGTCCGCGGCGTCCCGCTTGAGGAGGCGCTCCGGCGAGGCGCGCGGCGAGGCGAGGGGCGACGAGCATCGCGACGACGACCGCGACGAGTCGCTGAGGATGGACGCCAGGCTGACGGGGCCACGCCTGCTGCCCTGCTGCAGGGGGTCCGGCCCACTAACGGGGCCCTTCACGGGGCTGTCCACGTCGGAGGCGGGGGCGGGGGTGGAGGTGGTGGGCGCAGTCTTGGGCACGGGAGGTGAGGCCGGGGTGATCGGGTCCTCGGGGGGCGGCGGTGTAGGGGGCTGAGGAGGGGACGTGGGGGGGACGAGGGTAACGGTGAGGCTGGATGAGAGTGTTCGAGGGGGGGAGGAGGGGGCGAGGGAGTCGTGGGTCTTGAGCGAGGCCAAGGCAGATCTCCTTGCGGGGGCCACAGGGCTCACGCCCTCCCCTGGGGAGCGATGAGGCGTCGTCTGGAGGGGGCTGGCGGGGGTTGCTCTGGAGGGGCTGTTGAGGACGCCTGAGGCTCTTCGACTCGGGGCGACGGGGGTGGCGGGGGCGGCAGCGGGGCAGGTCGGCGTGAAGCAGAGCGTGCTGCGGGAGGTGTGGCTTGGGGCGTCTGGAGGGGAGGCGGCGGGGAGCTTGGGGGAGGGTGTGGGCGGGGGAGCGGGGTCAGGGGCTAAGGAGGTGAGCATTTTGGTGAGCCACTCCCGGCGGGCTTCGGGGTCCTTGATGCTGCCCCGCCCCGCCACGTCCCCCGTCTCGGGACTGCCGGGCTCCCCCGCCCCGTCCTTTACGTCAAGGCGGGGTGGGGCGGCGGAGGGCGTGGTGGCGGCCCCAGGCTTGTTGGGTGAGCTTGGCGTGGCCGGCGAGGCGTGGGCGGCGCGGCGCAGCTCCGCCAGGATTTCAGAGGCCCTGAGAGCGGCCTCCCCCACGCTGTGGACGCCGCCCTTCTTGTCAGGGGAGGCACCGGGCCGCCGGCGACGCGCGGCGGGCGAGGTTGAGGAGCGCAGTCGGCGCCGCAGGGAGTCCCGCGCCTCCCCGCCGGGGGAGGGCTGCCGGTTGCTCTCGGTGAGCACCCCGTGGGGCGGGGCCACCCGTCGGTTCTCTCCTGGAGTGCGGTGCGCCGAGGGGGACCTCCGGAGAGCTGGGCTGGACCTGCGGGGGCTAGGGCTGCTCCTCCTGCGCGGGGCGGGGCTTGTCCTGCGGGGGCTGGGGCTGCTCTTGTGGCTTGCTGACCTGTGTGAAGCGGGACTGCTCCTGCGAGGGCCTGTGCTGGCCCTCCGCGGGGCGGGGCTGGCCCTGCGTGTGCTGGGAGCGGGACTGACTCTCCGCGGGGCGGGACTGGTCCTTCGCGGGGCAGGGCTGGCCCTCCGCGGGGCGGGGCTTGTCCTGCGGGCAGGGGAGCGACGCCTGGGGTGGTCGCGGCGCGTGGGGCGGGGCGGCTCGGGGCCCGGGCTGGGGTCTGCGGCGGGGCTAAGGATCTTCTTCACCATGTAGGGGGAGCGCATGGTGGGGGTGGGGGCCTGGGGAGCCGGGGGCCGCGTGGAGGGGTCCTGCGGGATCTTCTGGAAGAAGATGTCGTCGGCGCCGTCCACGGTGCCGTTGATGTCCGTCTTCTTGTCGCGGCTGAACCTGGACATGAAGGCGCCGTGCATCCTGACCAGCTCCTTGATGCGGCTGGACACGGGCCGCAGCGACAGTCCCAGGTTCAAGCGGTTCCGCTCCTCCTCCTCCAGCCGCTGCCGCTGCCGCGCCTCCCACTCCAGCAGGCCGCCGCCGCCTCCCCGCCTCTCCTCGCGCCTGCGGGGGCCGCGTCTTGTCTCCTCGTCCACCACCTCCACATGCACCAGGCGCGGCATGGGACTCTCCCCCGGGGGTCGGCCGCGGGACTGCTTGGTGGGCGTGGCGGGACCGTGGGGCGGCGGGGCAGCGGAGGGCCTGGAGGGACTCCGCGCCTTACTTTCCCCGCTGAGGCGCGCCTCCCGGGGTCGCCTTTCCCCGGGGGTCATGGAGGTGGCAAGGGGGTCGCCGCGCCCCGTACCCTTAAGGTCCTCCTCCTCCTCTTTTTTGCGGGGCGGGCGGGTCACCGAGTCTACGGGCAGCCCTCGGGGTCGGGCCTCGGCGGGACTGCGGGGATCGGGCTCGGGGCTGAGGCCGAGGACCGGAACGCGTTGTGGGGCGGGGCAGGCGACGGGGTCGTGGCCGGGCAGGACAGACTCCTTGTGCAGCCTAGCTTTGGAGGCCAAGGGGCCGGAGTCGTGCTCTGGCGGGGCGGCAAGGGCGGAGCTGCGGGGCTCACCGGCTGTGGAGGAACATGCTCGTTAGAACACACACACACACACACACACACACACACACACACACACATACACACATGTATATGCAAACGCACACACACGCGAAAGCAAACACACACACACACACACACACACACACACACACACACACACACACACACACACACACACACTCAGGCAGTACAAGGGGCTGCATGCATCCTTCGGGAGGGGGTGCAAGGGAGTGTAGGGGGTGGTGTTGGGTGAGCAGTGAGGCGGGGGCGGGGGGGGGGGGGATAAGACGGAAGAGAGGCGCGTTACCGTGCCCTTCCAGGCCGTCCCGGCGCCCCAGGGGAAGAGGGGCGGCATGCTGCCCCTGGGAGGTCACAATCTTACCTGCAGGGGGTGGGGCTGGCGGCAGCGGGGTGAGTGGGTGGTGGTTAGCAGCGGGGTGGGCAGAGTGTGTGGGGTGTGTGCCAGGGTGTGTGGGTGTGGGCAGCCTGCCCTCGCCCCCCCCTGCCCAGCGGGGCCGCTCCCGGGGGAAGGCGATGGGGGGCGGGCGGGCCGAGGCGTCGGTCACCTCGACAGAGTCACTCTCGGGGGCCACGTCGTCGTGGCGACATGGGGGTGACGGCGGCAGGCCAGGGGGGCTGGCGGCGGGGCGCGGGCACGAGGGGACTGATGGCCTGGGCGGTGGGGTGTCCTGGGGGCCGCTGTCCTGCCCCCTGGGCCCGGCGGGGGGGTGGTGAGTGGCCGCCCCTGCAAACAAGGCCAACATGATGACACGGCTCCCGCGGCCACACCCGCGCCGCGCCGCGCCGCTGACAGTCCCGCCTCCGGCCACGCCCCGCCGGGCCGCGCCGCGCCGCGCCGCCGCCGGGTTAGTGGGCCGCTGCACCACGGGTACGGCTAAGTAGAGGCGTACCGGTGGGAGCGGCGGGTTAGTGGCGGCGCCGCGGGGCTGTCCTGCGAGGCCTGGACGGCGGCGACGGCGGCGTGGGCGGCGGCGGTGCTAGTGAAGCCAGGCGGGGCTGGGGCGGTTAGTGAGGCGTGTTAGGAGGGAGGGGCGGGCCAGGGCTGCAAGACAGAGGGCGGGAGTTAGTAGACCCTCCACCGCCACGCCGCGCGGGTGTTAGCTGTGCCATGCCACGAACACACGTCACACGCATGCCGTGCAGCACACACACACACACGTCACGTACTGCTATGTACACAGACACACGCACACACACACACACACACACACACACACACACACACACACACACACACACACACACACACACACACTCTTGTCACGTACTGATATGTACACGGACACACGCACACACACAAAAATACACACACACACACACACACACACACACACACATACACTTGTCACGTATTGCTATGTACACCCACCCCCCACACACCCACACCCACACCCACACCCACACACACACCTGAGGAGGCCAGGCCGCGGCCGGCCCTACACGTGGCCCAGGCTGGAGGCGGCAGCAGCTCCCTGGCGCCGTGTCGTTCCCGCTCCTCGTCGTCCTCGTTGGCCTCCTGGTCGTGGTCGTCCTCCGCAGCCTTCCTCTCCCTCGCCTCCAGCAGCCCCGCGCCCCTCCGCACCTCCTGCTGCCTGAGGGGGAGCGGCGCGCCCTGTCGCTGTGTGGGGGTGAGCGCCCCGAGGGGCCGTCTGTGTGGCGAGTGTTCGGAGGGGAAGGGTCGCGGGTCGTTGTTAGTGGGCGGGGGGGTAAGGGGGGAGGGGGTTGTGGTGGTGGCGGGCTGCTGCTCCCTGGCGTGAGGCGACACATGGCGCAGCTTGATGTTAAAGAAGCTGCCGTTAGTGGCGGAGGCGGCGGGGGTTGCTGTGGGGGTGTGGGAGGGGGTGGGTGTTGTGTTGGGTGGAGGGGTGTGGGTTGTGGTGGCGGTGGCGTTGGGGGAGGTGGCCGCAGTGGTGGTGATGGTGGTGGTCGGGGCGTGGGCGGCGCCTCCCTTACCTACACAGTCCCAGTCTAGGGAGGAGGTGTGGAGGTGGTGGGAGTGGTGGTGGTGGTGCTGTACCTTGTGGCGCGCCTCGCCCGCCGCCTCGCGCCGCAGCTCCTGCACGACGCTCTCCACGGACCGCCGCTTCAGGATGCTCTTGGGCCGCGGCCGCTCGTCCGCAGCAGACACCACCTCGGGCACGGCCTCGGCCTGCCGCAGACTCTCCTCCAGGAAGTGCAGCAGCTCCGAGGCGTCCTCGCGGCCCGTCGGCACCGGGAAGTCGTACTCCTCCACATTCTGGTTGAGCTGCGCGGCTGTCATCTGCGTTGGGTCCGGCCCCGCCACCGACTCGAACTTGGAGGAGCTCTGTGGGCCGCGCGGCGCGGCCGCCGGGAACAGGTTGAGCGGCGTGTCGCCGAAACGCATCACCGGCCGCTTGCTGTCCCCCGTCGCCGGTGCCGCCGGCGAGCTGTTGGCGCGGGGCCTGGGAGCGGGGCTGCGGGGCTCCGGGGCCGCCACGTCCTCCGCCGCCGCCTCTTTCACCTGCACCTCGCCGAAGCGCATCTCCTTCGGCTTGCCGTTCACCGTCTTGGCGGCTCGGCTCTGCGCGCCGCCCCAGTCGTGTTTCAGGTCCCCGAAGCGCACCTCCTCCCTCGGGGCACGCCGCGGCCGCAGTCTGCGGTTGCTGGAGTCTCCGTCCGAGGCCTCGGTGGCCGCGGCGTCGAAGGACACTCGAGGCCTCTCCGGCGAGGCGGTGTCCCCGGCGGGCTCGGCGGGCGCCTCCAGCATTCTGGAGGAGTCCCGCGCCACCGCCAGCTCCGCCTCCACGCGCGTCGCCGCCTCCTCCGCCAGTTCCTGCCCGATGCGCGTCGTCTCCTCGCGCAGGTCGTCGAGGGCGTCCAGGCCGCCGCGACTCCACGCCGACGACGACTCGGTGACGCAGGAGCTGGCGCAACTGACGTCCGTGGTGGCGGTAAGCGTCACGTTGAGGGACTCCAGCTTGCGGCGCGCGCGGCCCACCCACTCCGGCTCGCGGCTGGCCGTGGAGGCGCGGTCTGACAGCTGCTCCACCTGGCGGGCCGCCCGCAGGCTGCGCCGCTCCTTGGCCAGCCGCACCCAGTGGGGCTGCTCCTCCTCCTCCAGCTTGATGTGTCCCGTGGACAGGCTCAGCTTGTTCCTCCGCGGGGGAGGCACTGGCTGTGGCCCCGGGGGTGGGTCTTCCCTGCCCTGGGGAGGCTCGCGTCTCTCTGTGAGGTCCACCGACGGTCCGGTGGGGTCACAGGGGCTGGACGATTTACAGGATGTCTCCGGGAGGTGGCGGCGCCAGGCGGGGCGGGGCGGGGAGTGTTCCCGGGCCCCGCTGGGTCGGTCTGCCCCGCGGCCGCCGAGTCCAACACCAGCGACACACTCGGCACTCTTGGCGGCGGAGTCCTGCGGCGGAGGCTCTTCGCGGCCGGTCCTAAGCGGGTCCCAGGAGCGGGACCACTTCCAGGGGTCGCTGCACTCCCCCTCGGGGGCCTCGCGCCGCTCGGAGCAGGTCCTGGGGGGCGGTGTGGGGCGCGGGGGCCGGAGGTCCTCGGCCAAGTTCGAGGCGCCGTACAGGTAGGTGAGCACCGCCTCCTTCTCACGCTCGAGCGTGGGGCTGGACTGGACCTTGACCAGCGGGGACTCGCTGCGTTCCTCTTCCTGGTCCTGGTCCAGCGAGCTCATAGACTTGGACCGCGCTGAAGACTCGCTCAGCTGCCCCGACGAGCCGCGGGAGCCGGAGGAGTCCCGGCGCTGGCGACCCTCGGATAAGCTGCGCAGCTGCTCTCTGATCCTCTCCCTGAGGGCGCGACGCTCCCGCCGCTCCTGCTGGATCTGACGCTTCTCGATAGTCTGGCGCACGTTGAAGGCGCTAGCGCGCGATGGTCTGTCCTCGGCGTCACTCTGGCGCACGTACATGCGCGAGGTGGCGTCGCGGCTGACGATGGAGACGCTAATGCCCGCCTCCAGCGGCTGGCGGTCCCCGCGCAGGGAGCGGCGCGTCTGCTGGTCCCGCAGCCAAAGCGGCGCCGAGTCCTGGGAGCTGGCGAGGCTGCTGGCGGACTTGCTCTTCTTGGAGCTGATGGTGATGACGGTGCGGCGGCTGACCTGCCCGGAGCTGGCCACGCTTTCCCGGTCGCTTATCACCACGTCGGCCTCGGAGGACGAGCGCTGCTCCTCTCCGCCGCGGCCAAGTGCCACGCTGGCCGAATCACCCACGGAGTCGTCGCCACTCCACAGCAAGTCACTGCCGGCGCGGGAGTCGAGCAGGTCGCTGGACGATCTCCGCTTGGCGGCCAGGCGCGCCACCTCCTCCTTGATCCTCCGGAAGGCCTCCTCCGCCTCGGACGTGACGCTGGTCAGCAGAGGGTTGGAGCCGCCGGTGGGCGTCCTGCGGGCGCGGCCCTGCAGCAGGCGGCGCCGCAGCTCCTGGCGGGCGTCGTGTTGAGGCGGGGTGCCCAAGGGCGTCACGCCCGTGCTCGCCCCTCCGGTGCGGCAGGGCGGGCAGGCTGGGATGTGGGCGGCGCCTCAAGCTTCACCTCGATATTCACCACCCGCGTGGGCGGGGCCGGGCGTCGTCTTCGTTCTCGTCGAGGCCGTGCTGGTCCTGCAGCAGGTGGAGGCTGTCGGCGGAGGAGCGGCGGGAGCCCCGGAGGGAGGGCGGCGGTGGCTGAGCGCCGCTGCGGCCAACACAACCCTTGCCCTTCTGCGGCGAGTGGTCCAGGCGCGTCAGGGCCACCTGGGAGGAGCCAGCATTAGTGTGTGTGTGTGTGTGTGTGTGTGTGTGTGTGTGCGCAGTGATGCACGTTAACACTTCCTTCACTGCCCGTCCCGCGGCGCCGCGCTGCTCCAGGCTCAGGGCGGCCGCGGGCGAGGGACTTCCGCTGCCCGGCCTTTGTGCGGAGGAGGAGGAGGTGGAGGAAGAGGAGGAGGAGACGGCGGAAGAGGAGAAGGAGGAGGAGGAGGAGGACGATGGGCACACCAAGGAAAGTGGGCGGAGCACGGAGGAGAGTCGTGGGTGGGAGGAGAAAGAGTACCGAGGAGATATGGAGAGTGAATGCGAGAGGAGAGAAAGTTGACGGCTGGAGGCATGGGGGGGGAGAGAGAGAGAGAGAGAGAGAGAGAGAGAGAGAGAGAGAGAGAGAGAGAGAGAGAGAGAGAGAGAGAGAGAGAGAGAGAGAGAGAGAGAGAGAGAGTAAAACAGAAAGGAAACGGTCAACATAACCAAGAAAAGAAAGTTCATCTCACGGGCATACGAAAACTCTCTCTCTCTCTCTCTCTCAAGGTCGTTTAAAGGTGGTTTCTGACACTTCCTCCTCAATTATCTTTTCTCTCTCTCTCTCTCTCTCTCTCATATAAAAAAAGAGAAATGAAAGAAAGGATGAAAGGAAAGTGAAACAGGTGCGAGAGAAAAAGAGAAAGCTGGAGAGAGAGAGAGAGAGAGAGAGAGAGAGAGAGAGAGAGAGAGAGAGAGAGAGAGAGAGAGAGAGAGAGAGAGAGAGAGAGAGAGAGAGAGAGAGAGAGAGAGAGAGAGAGAGAGAGAGAGAGAGAGAGAGAGAACCCCCCCAAAAAAAATAGAAAACGCACAAGAAAAAGAGAAAACACGACGAAGGAAGGAAGGAAGGAAGGAAGGAAGAAAGGAAGGAAGGACGGAAGAAAGGAAGGAAGGATGATAGGAAGGAAGGAAGGATGAAAGGAAGGAAGGAAGGAAGGAAGGAAGAAAGGAAGGAAGAAAGAAAGGAAGGAAGGAAGGAAGGACGGAAGGACGGAAGGAAGGAAGGAAGGATGAAAGGAAGGAAGGAAGGAAGGAAGGAAGGAAGGAAGGAAGAAAGGAAGGAAGAAAGAAAGGAAGGAAGGAAGGAAGGACGGAAGGACGGAAGGAAGGAAGGAAGGATGAAAGGAAGGAAGGACGGAAGGAAGGAAGGAAGGAAGGAAGGATGAAAGGAAGGAAGGAAGGAAGAAAGGAAGGAAGGATGAAAGGAAGGAAGGAAGGAAGGATGAAAGGAAGGAAGGAAGGAAGGAAGGAAGGAAGGATGAAAGGAAGGAAGGAAGGAAGGATGAAAGGAAGGATGAAAGGAAGGAAGGAAGGAAGGATGAAAGGAAGGAAGGAAGGAAGGAAGGGAAACTATGAAAAAAAAAGAGAAAAGAAAGTCGAATGGAGGAAGAGAAATTAAGATGAAGAGAAAGTACAGCAAGAAAAAAAAAGAAGAAAAACAAGTAAAAAAGGAAGAAAATGGAGAGAAAACGAAAGGAATAAAACTGGAAGAGAGAGAGAGAGAGAGAGAGAGAGAGAGAGAGAGAGAGAGAGAGAGAGAGAGAGAGAGAGAGAGAGAGAGAGAGAAATAAAGTAGAAGAGAAAAAAAGAAAAGGCTCACGAGAGGAAACAATTGAGGAAAAGAGAACAATTGACAGGTGTGTAAGGCAGGTGAGCAGTCTTAATTAGCTCTATACAGGTGTAGCAGAGGAGTCAAAGTGAACAGGTGAGACAGGTTAATAAAGTCACCCATTAAGCAAGCCAGTGACAGGTGTGTGATGCTAATGAACCAACTCGCAGGTAAGTGGTTGAGTTAATTAGTGTGTCCAGGTAATGGGCAGACAAATCAGACAGGTAAATCAGACAGACAGGTAAATCAAACACAGGTAAATCAGACAGACAGGTAAATCAGACAGACAGGTAAATCAGACAGACAGGTAAATTAGACAGACAGGTAAATCAAACACAGGTAAATCAGACAGACAGGTAAATCAAAGACAGGTAAATCAAACAGACAGGTAAAAAGAAAGAATTGCTAGAAAAGAAAACAAAACAAGTAGAAAAAAAAAACAATAAAATGGAGATGTAGAAAAAAATAAAATAAAGTAAACAAGTAAACAAAACAGAGACGGGTAAACAAGAAAGATATAAACAAGACACAAACAAATATACAAGACAGTGATGAGCAAAACAGACGATTAGACAGACAACCAACCATAGACAGCAAAACAGACAGACGACAAAAAAAAAAAAAAACAGACAGACAGGCAAATCAAACAAACATACGTGCAAACAATCAATCAAGCAAGGTAGACAGGTGTTATTGTAGTCCCTCCCTCCTTGCTCCAGACAGCCGTGAAATCCAAAAAAAAAGTTGCGTGTGGGAGGAAGAGGAGGCCAAACAAGACAGGTGGAGCATACTAATAAGCAGGTTTGGCCAGGTGAGGTGGAGGGCTGAGGGTGGGGGAGGGGGGGCAGGTGTGTAGATGATAAGTTACCTGTGATAAGAAGCAGACAAACAAGACAGGTGTGGACTTTTGATTAACTGGTTTGTACAGGTAAGGTGGAGGATAAATTATTGATGTGTACAGGTGAGATTAGTGAAAGTGAGCAGGTAAAATAATGAATAAAAATCTACCTGTATAAAAAAACAATTAAAACAGGTGTGGACTTTTGATTAACTGGTTTGTACAGGTAAGGTGGAGGAGAAATTATTGAAGTGTACAGGTGAGATTAATGAAAGTGAGCAGGTAAAATAATGAATAAAAATCTACCTGTATAAAAAACAATTAAAACAGGTGTGGACTCTTAATTAACTGGTTTGTACAGGTAAGGTGGAGGAGAAATTATTGATGTGTACAGGTGAGATTAGTGAAAGTGAGCAGGTAAAATAATGAATAAAAATCTACCTGTATAAAAAACAATTAAAACAGGTGTTGACTCTTAATTAACTGGTTTGTACAGGTAAGGTGGAGGAGAAATTATTGAAGTGTACAGGTGAGATTAATGAAACTGAGCAGGTATAATAATGAATGAAAAACCTACCTGTATAAAAAACAATTAAAACAGGTGTTGACTCTTAATTAACTGGTTTGTACAGGTGAAGTGGCGGATAAATTATTGAAGTGTACAGGTGAGATTAATGAAACTGAGCAGGTATAATAAATGAATGAAAAACCTACCTGTATAAAAAAACAATTAAAACAGGTGTGGACTCTTGAATGATCAGTTTGCACAGGTAGAGTGGAGGAGAAAGTATGCAAATGAGGAGGTGAGAATCATGAAAGTGAGCAGGCATGATAAATTAGTGGAGTTACCTGTGAATACAAACAAGCAAACAAGACAGGTGTGGACTCTTGATTAGTTAGTTTGTACAGGTAAAGTGAAGGAAATTAAATATGGACAGGTAAGACTAATTAAAAAGTTATGGGATCAGAATCAAGTAAGCAGGTGTGATTGAGAGAAATTACCTGTGAAAAAGCAAAAAAACAAACAAACAAACAAACAAAAACAGAACAGGTGTGAAGTCTTAATTAACAAGTCTCTACAGGTAAGGTGGAGGAGAAAATATATAAGTGTACAGGTGAGAATAGTGAAAGTGAGCAGGTATGATAATTAATAAAACGTTACATGTGAAAAAAAGCAATTAAGACAGATGTGGACTTAATTAACTAGTTCGTACAGGTGTGGTGGAGGTTTTAATTGGAGTGGGCAGGTGTGATAATTGAGATGTAAAAAGTGTTGCCAATTGAATACCAAAAAAAAAAAAAAAAAAACACAATTAAGACAGGTACTAACTAGTCTGTACAGGTGTGGTGGAGGTGTTAATTGCAGTGGACAGGTATGACCATTAATATAAAAAAAAGTGTTGCCTGCAGAATACCAAACAATTAAGACAGGTGTAAAGTCTCATTTAGCTAGTTTTTACAGGTGAATCAATTTAAGTGGCCAGGTTAATTGAAATGAGACTACCTGCGGAATACCAAGCAAGCAAGACAGGTGTGGAATCTTAATTGGCTAGTTTGAACAGGTGAGTCAACTTAGTGTGCAGGTGATGATTAAAAAGACGTTACCTGTGGAATATCATACAAGCAAGACAGGTGTGAACTCTTAATTGGCTAGTTTGAACAGGTGAGTCAACTTAGTGTGCAGGTGATGATTAAAAAGACGTTACCTGTGGAATATCATACAAGCAAGACAGGTTTGGACTCTTAATTGGCTAGTTTGAACAGGTGAATCTCAAACAGGTAAACAAGGAGTGAACTTAAAACACACAGGTGAAACGGGGATAGGTGAACAAGGTGAGAACTCTTAATTAAAACGGACAGGTATATCTCTAAAAAGACGTTACCTGTGAAATACCAAGCAAGGAAGACAGGTGTGGACTTTTAATTAGCTACTATGAACAGGTGAATCAACTTAAGTGGGCAGGTAATAAGGGATAAAAAGTTACCTGTGAAATAGTAAACAAACAAAACAAACAAACAAGCAAGCAAACAAGCAAATAAACAAGACTTGCGTAACGCTTCAATTAAATAGTTTCAAAAGGTGAATTAAACATAAGTGATGCTAATTAAACTCACCTGATAATTAAATAAAACATTACCTGTACATTACCAAACAAAGAAACAAGAGAGATGTACTTAATTAACTAGTTTGTGCGGGTGAACTGAAGGAAGAGGAAGGAAAAAAAAAGAAGAGAGAAGTGAACAGGTAAGACAGGCATAAACGATTAATTAACAAGGACAGGTGAAACGGAAACAGGTCAACAGGTGAGAACTCTTCATTTACAAGCACAAGTGAGTCTCGAACAGGTAAATCAAGGGGGAAAACTCTCAATTAAAAACATGTAAAACGCAAACGAAAAACTCTTAATCATCGACAGGTGACACGCAAACAGGTAAAGGTGTGAACTCTCAATTAACAGACAGGTAAAATAAACAAGTAGACAAGGTGAAAACTCTTAATGAACAAGCACAGGTGGAATGGATACAGGTAAACAAGGTCAAAACTCTAACAAGGACAGGTGAATCTCAAACAGGTAAACAAGGAGTGAACTTAAAACGCACAGGTGAAACGGGGACAGGTAAACCAGGTGAGAACTCTTAATTAAAACGCACAGGTGAAACGGGGACAGGTGAACATGGTGAGAACTCCTAATTAAAACGCACAGGTGAAACGGGGACAGGTGAGGAAGGTGAGAACTCTTAATTAAAACGAACAGGTATATCTCTAAAAAGTTAAACCAAGGTGAGAACACTTAATTAACAAGGACAGGTAAATCAAGGTGCGAACGCAATTAAAGACGACAGGTAAAAACGCCGACAGGTGAACGGGGTGGAAACTCTTGATTGTAAACGACAGGTGAATCTCAAACAGGTACTGGCAGGTGTGTGGGGATCTTAATGAACTAATCAACTTCAACAGGTGTCTCTCTTTCTCTCTCACCTGTAGGGCATCAAAATCCAGGTAGGGCGGGGGTTCGAAGTAGCGTGCGGAGGAGGAAGAGGGAACTGCTCCACCACCAGCACCGCCGCCGCCGCCGCCACTCACGGGAGACCACGGTGACCCGACGTGACCCTGGGGGGAGGAGGTCACATGAAGGTCACGCCCACACGCAGAAGAAAGGGAGGAAAGGAGAACACCGCGGGGAAAAAAGCAATTGTGTGTGTGTGTGTGTGTGTGTGTGTGTGTGTGTGTGTGTGTGTGTGTGTGTGTGTTAATATTGTTGTTGCTGTTGTCGTTTTGTGGTTGGTTATGATGCTGCTACTACTACTACTACTACTACTACTACTACAACTACTACTACTACTACTACTACTACTACTACTACTACTACTACTACTACTACTACTACTACTACTACTACAACCATTACTACTACTACTAATAATAATAATACTTCTACTTCTACCACTACTACTACCACTACTACTACTACTACTACTACTACTACTACTACTACTACTACTACTACTACTACTACCACAGAAGGCGAATGGCAAAACAGGATATGCGGTGTAACAAAAAGTCGAGAGGTCCAGAGTTCGACACCCGCTTAGGAAAGACATTTACAGAAACACACACACACACACACACACACACACACACACACACACACACACACACACACACGAGTACAATAATGGGCCATAAACACACATACAAAAAAAAAATGGGTAGAAAAAAAAAAAAAAAAAAGGAAAGTGTGGGACAGAGTAAATGAGGGCAGGTGTGGGTATCAG
>NC_066569.1:9709089-9719089 GCF_024679095.1 Eriocheir sinensis
CACACTCACTTCAACAAAGGTGCTAATCCCCCTCCCCCCCCTCCCCCCCCCTCGCCTCTTCCTTCTCCCTCTCTCCCTTCCCCGATCTATTCAATCTCCTCCTCCTCCTCCTCCTCTTCCTCTTCTTCTTACTCCTCCTCCTCCTCCTCCTTCTTCTCGTTCTTGTTTTCTCTCTTTCCCTCATCCATTACATCCTTCCCCCTCCTCCTCCTCTTCCTCCTCCTATTCTTCCTCTTCTTCCTCCTCCTCCTCCTTGCTCTCGTTTCCTTCCTTTCCCTCATCTACGATATCTTCCCTTCTTTTTTTATTCTTCTTCCTTCAAACTATCAACCATCCTCTTCTATTCCCCTTCTTCCTCCTTTCTCCAGTTCATCAAACCTCCTTTTCCTCCTTTCTCCATTTTATCAACATTTCACCCCCTCTTCCTCTTCTCCCTCCTCCTCTACCACCAACACCTATTCTTCCTCTTTCCTCCAGTCTATCAAACCTCTTGCTCCTCTTTCTCTTTTCTCCATTTTGTCAATCCTTAATTCATCCCCCTCTTCCTCCTCCTATAATTCGCTGGTAAGGCCCCACCTGGAATACGCCGTGCAGTTCTGGTTCCCTAATTACAAGAAAGCCCCACCTGGAATACGCCGTGCAGTTGTGGTTCCCTAATTACAAGAAAGCCCCACCTGGAATACGCCGTGCAGTTCTGGTTCCCTAATTACAAGAAAGCCCCACCTGGAATACGCCGTGCAGTTCTGGTTCCCTAATTACAAGAAAGCCCCACCTGGAATACGCCGTGCAGTTCTGGTTCCCTAATTACAAGAAAGCCCCACCTGGAATACGCCGTGCAGTTCTGGTTCCCTAATTACAAGAAAGCCCCACCTGGAATACGCCGTGCAGTTCTGGTTCCCTAATTACAAGAAAGCCCCACCTGGAATACGCCGTGCAGTTCTGGTTCCCTAATTACAAGAAAGACATTGAATTGCTCGAGAGGGTAAAGCCACGCGCTGCGAAAATGATACCATGATTGAGGACGCAACCTAACGAAGAACGACTCAAGCGAACTTCACGCTGGGAAAGAGACGACTGCGGGGAGACATGATGCAAGTCTTTAAGTCTTTAAGCAACGTCGATCACTCCAAACTCTTCACGCTACAACCAAACCCGAGAACAAGAAACAACGGTAAAACTGTTCAAGCGACGCGATTCTTCACGGATATCGGCAGGAGTTATTTCTCGAGCAGAGTTGTCCGCCACTGCAGAAGTAGTTAGCGCGGAGACAATCAACTCCTTTAACCTGGTAGCTGCGGGGGTCATGTTTCTTAGGTTAGGTTAGGTTAGGTTAGGTTAGGTTAAAGGCCCCTCTAAGTAAAATAATGAGAAAGAATCATCACTCACGCAAACCATTTCATAATATATATCAACGCATGTGTGATCAGTTTATGCATCATGTATTTTGGGAGGTTTATATCATGGCAGAAATTTGGCCCGTCGCTGGTACACGGTAAAGCCACAAATTTGGCCCATCGCTGGTACACGGTAAAGCCACAAATTTGGCCCATCGCTGGTACACGGTAAAGCCACAAATTTGGCCCATCGCTGGTACACGGTAAAGCCACAGATTTGGCCCGTCGCTGGTACACGGTAAAGCCACAAATTTGGCCCGTCGCTGGTACACGGTAAAGCCACAAATTTGACCCATCGCTGGTACACGGTAAGGCCACAGATTTGGCCCGTCGCTGGTACACGGTAAAGCCACAGATTTGGCCCGTCGCTGGTACACGGTAAAGCCACAAATTTGGCCCGTCGCTGGTACACGGTAAAGCCACAAATTTGGCCCGTCGCTGGTACACGGTAAAGCCACAAATTTGGCCCATCGCTGGTACACCGTAAGGCCACAGATTTGGCCCGTCGCTGGTACACGGTAAAGCCACAAATTTGGCCCGTCGCTGCTACACGGTAAAGCCACAGATTTGGCCCATCGCTGCTACCGGGTTAAGAAGAGCATTGACCGTCACTTTGCTGCGTCGGGAGTGAACTGAACGTATCCAAGAGTGAGTGCAGAAGTGCTTTGATCTTTCCGCAGGTCAATTCTGAGGCTGACGGGTTAATTAATCAATATAGAGCAGGCAGCCTCGCAATGAGCCAGCGGGTCTTCTCGTCCATGTTTCCATGTGTATTTTCTCCAGTTAATCAACCATTCACTCCCACCGCTCTCCTCCTCCTCCTGCTTCTCCTCCCCCTGCTGTTGTTTGTTCTTCCTTTGTGTTCTCCTCTTCCTCGTCTTCTTCCCCCTCCGCCCCCCCCGTAAATACCTGCCTTCCCACGCGACACACCTGCTAATGGGCTGCTAACGTTACCTGGCCGTCCGAAGCTCATTAATTACCGCCTCCACCTTCCCCCCCCCCCCAACGCCACCACCACCATCCCCCACCACCACCACCACCACCACCTCCACCATCGCCCCCACCACCATCGCCCCCACCACCACCACAACCACCATCGCCCCCACCACCACCACAACCACCACCATCTCCCACCACCTCCACCTTCCCCACCACCACCACCACCACCACCTCCCCTCCCCCGTACCGTCACCCCCACAGTTAAAACGAGTTAATTAATGAGGATCCAGGCAACTAAGCATGATGATGATGATGATGATGATGATGATGATGATGATGATGGGAACTTTATCATCATCATCCCTCTCCTCCCTTCCTTTCCCTTTCCTTCTCCTTTCCTCTTCTTTTACTTTCCCTTCCCTTCCCGTCCTTTTCTTTCTATTACGATGATGATAATAAAACTAATGTTAATAATAATAATAATAATAATAATAATAATAATAATAATAATAATAATAATAATAATAAAAATAATAATAGGAAACAAGTTACTCTTCTGTGTGTGTTTGTGTGTGTGTCTGTGTGTGTGTGTGTGTGTGTGTGTGTGTGTGTGTGTGTGTGTGTGTGTGTGTGTGTGTGTGTGTGTGTGTGTGTGTGTGTGTGTACGTAGGTCGGTTAGCAGTTCTTCACCCCCAGATGAATGACACACACACACACACACACACACACACACACACACACACACACACACACACACACACACACGCACACGTGCTGTTTGTTTACATCGGGTCAGCTGATTACTGGGTCACGTGATTGCTTGCGTAAGACAATGAACAAACAAACGAACAAACAAACAAACAAAGCACATGAACTTAATGAATGACCCAGATGCAGAGAGAGAGAGAGAGAGAGAGAGAGAGAGAGAGAGAGAGAGAGAGAGAGAGAGAGAGAGAGAGAGAGAGAGAGAGAGAGAGAGAGAGAAAATTGGACAGGTAGACAAACATATATATAAACAGACCAAACACACACACACACACACACACACACACACACACACACACACACACATGACCTTCTTCACCAATGCAACCCCACAATAAGGTCAATGAAGGTCAGGGGTCACACACACACACACACACACACACACACACACACACACACACACACACACACACACACACATCGTTTTAATTTTAGTTGCATTTTTTATCCCAACTTTTCCTTCCTGCATCCTCCTCTTCTTCTTCCTCCTCCTCCTCCTCCTCCTCACCTTCGCTAATTGGTTCCTTTGCACAAAATTTTGGACAGGTGTGTTAGAAGGTGAAGGGGGGAGGGGGGAGGGAAGGGGAAGGGGAGGGGGAGGAGGAGGAGGGGGGAAGGAGGTCACCTGTTTAAAGGGTCACCTGTGTGGAAAGGTCAGGGTCACAATCTTTAATTAACCTGTGTGTGTGTGTGTGTGTGTGTGTGTGTGTGTGTGTGTGTGTGTGTGTGTTGCATGAGATAGTTAGGGCTGTCTAGTCTCTCTCTCTCTCTCTTAGTGGGCGTGGGCGTGAAGGAATGTGGGCGGTGTGTGTGTGTGTGTGAGAGAGAGAGAGAGAGAGAGAGAGAGAGAGAGAGAGAGAGAGAGAGAGAGAGAGAGAGAGAGAGAGAGAGAGAGAGAGAGAGAGAGAGAGAGAGAGAGAGAGAGAGAGACTTCAAGTAATGATCCAGTTTCCTCCTCCTCCTCCTCCTCTTCCTCCTCCTCCTCTTTTTCTTCTTCCTCCTCCAATTTCTCCCTTTTTTTCTCCTTCATTTTCTAACATCATCCCAATTTCCTCCTCCTCCTCCTCCTCCTCCTCCTCCTCCTTCATTTTTCTCCTCCTTCATTTTCTTACATCATCGTTATTCTCCTCCACCTCCTCCACTACCTCCTCCTCCTTCAACATCTCCTTCATTTTCCTCCTCCTCCATTTTCTTACATCATCGTTATTCTCCTCCACCTCCTCCACTGCCTCCTTGTCCTCCTCCTCCTCCTCCTCCTTGTCCTTCTCCTCCTCCTCCTCCTCCTCCTCCTCCTCCTCCTAGTCCTTCTCCTCCTCCTCCTCCTCCTCCTCCTCCTCCACGAAGTCCTCCACGCTTCTTTCTTCTTTCTCCTCCTCCTTCTTCTTCTCTTCCCTGACGGACGTGGGAGGCAGCAAGGAGGAGGAGGAGGAGGAGGAGGAGGAGGAGGAGTGACAGGATGACTTGAATCTTTTGGACGTGTGGGCGATTGCTCCTCCTCCTCCTCCTCCTCCTCCTCCTCTTCCTCCTCCTCCCCCTCCTCCTCCTCTTCCAGTACCACCAAGTTCTGTCACCACCACAATCACCACCACCTCTACCACAACAACAACAACAACAACAAAAACAACAATAAAAAAATGCGTTCAATGGTGCGTAAAACAGGATATAAAAGTTATGCGTCCGTAGGTGTGTGTGTGTGTGTGTGTGTGTGTGTGTGTGTGTGTGTGTGTGTGTGTGTGTGTGTGTGTGTGTGTGTGTGTGTGTGTGTGTGTGTGTGTGTGTGTGTGTGTGTGTGTGTGTGTGTGTGTGTGTGTGTGTGTGTGTGTGTGTGTGTCTGTGTGTGTGTCTGTGTGTGGAGGGCGTGTATGTAAAACGAGGAAGAAACACACACACACACACACACACACACACACACACACACACACACACACACACACACCTCCCACGCACACTAACGCAACACAGATAACACAAAGGTTCGGAAGAGGAGGAGGAGGAGGAGGAGGCGGTGGAGGAGGAGGAGGAGGAGAAGGGGTCAAGGAAATGAGAGGAAGGGAGAGAGGAAGAAGAGAAAAGAGAGAAGAGGGAAGGTATGGAAGAGAGAGAGAGAGAGAGAGAGAGAGAGAGAGAGAGAGAGAGAGAGAGAGAGAGAGAGAGAGAGAGAGAGAGAGAGAGAGAGAGAGAGAGAGAGAGAGAGAGAGAGAGAGAGAGAGAGAGAGAGAGAGAGAGAGAGAGAGGGGGGAATGGAACGGTACAGGAAGGGAGTGAAGAAAGAAAAAAAGGGAGAAGGGAGGGAGGGAAAAGAGGAAGGGAGAGGAAGAGGAAGGAAAGAAGGAAGGAAGGGAGGGGATGAAGGGAGAAAGGGAGGGGATGAAGGAAGGAAGGAAGGAGAGAAGGAAGGAAGGAAGGAGAGAAGGAAGGAAGGAAGGAGAAAAGGAAGGAAGGGGATTAAAGGGAAGGGGAAGAGAGGAGGAACAGGAAAAATAAAGAACAACGAAATATACATGGAAGAAGGGAAGGGGAAGGAATGGAGGGAAGGGGAGAGAAGGAAAGGAAAGGAAGGGAAAGGAAAGGAGAAAAAGAAACAGAGAAGGAAAGAGGAACAGTAAATAAAAGGAAGAAAAAGGAAGAGGGAAGAGACGGAGGGGAAGGGGAGGAGAAGGGGAGGTGAAGGAAGAGGGGAAGGAAAGGAAGGGGAGGGGAAGGGGAGGTGAAGGAAGGGGAGGGGAAGAGGAGGTGAAGGAAGGGGAGGAAGGAAGGGAAGGAGGGATGGAGAGGTGAAGGAAGGGAGATGAAGGAAGGGAAGGAGGGAAGGAAGGGGAGAAGGAAGGAAGGAAGGAAGGGGAAGAGGAGGGGAATGAGAGAGGAATAGAAAAAAAACCTAGTTACAATATGTTTAAAGGAAGGGAGGAGACGGGAAGGGGAGGACAGGAAGGGGGGAGGAAGGGGAGGGGATGAGGAAGGAAGGGGAAGAAAGAAAAGATAAAAAAATAAAGAAAAAAGTAAAAATATTTATGACGAAAGAAGGGAAGGGATAAGAAGGGAAACGAGAAGGGGAGAAGAAGGAAAGGGGAAGAGGGAGGAAGGGGAGGGAAAGGAAGGGAAGGGGAAGGAAGGGGAAGAGAGGGAAGGGGAATTAAAGGGAAGGAAAAGGAATAAGAAGGGAAGCAAGAAGGAGGAGAAGGAAAGGGAAGAGGAAGGAAGGAGGGGAAGGAAGGAAGGGAAGGAAGGGGAAGAGGGAGGAAGGAGGGGAAGAGGGGAGAAAAAGAAATATAGGAAAAAAAATAGTTACAATATATTCAAGGAAGGGAGGAGACGGAAAGGGGAGGAGAGGAAAGAGGAAGGAAGGAAGGAAGGAAGGAAGGGGAGGAAGGAGGGAAGAGAAGGGATGGGAGGGGAGGGCCAGGAATCGGAGGGGAAGAGAGGGAAGGGGAGGAAAGGAAAAGGAGGTGAGGAGTGGGGAGGGAAGGGGAGAGGAGGGCGAAAGAAGGGGAGGAAAGGAAGGAAAAAGGAACGATGAAGGAAGTCGAGTGAAGGGAATGGTAAGCGAGGGACGGGGAGGGAAGGAGGAGGAAAGGAGGAAGGGGAGGAAAGGAAGGGAGGGAAGGGGAGGGAAGGAGGGGAAGGAGGAAGGGAGGAAGGGAGGAAGGGGAGGAAAGGAAGGAGGGAAGGAGGGAAGGGAGGAACAATATAAGTCACTCAGAACACATTTAACTTACATTGACACAGAGGGAAGACAAAGAGAAAGGGGAGGGGAGGTGGGGAGGGAGGGAGGGAGGAAGGAGGGAAGGGAAGGGGAGAGAGAATTGTGTGGGTGATACATTGAAGGCTACTGAGAGAGAGAGAGAGAGAGAGAGAGAGAGCGAGAGAGAGAGCGAGAGAGAGAGAGAGAGAGAGAGAGAGAGAGAGAGAGAGAGAGAGAGAGAGGATATTCATTAAAACAGAATTTTTTTAGTTAATGAATAAACAAAAGTTATGAGGGCGTATCTCTCTCTCTCTCTCTCTCTCTCTCTCTCTCTCTCTCTCTCTCTCTCTCTCTCTCTCTCCATCCTTTCCTCTTTTCCTTTCTTCTTCTTTTCTTTCTTCTCTCTCTCTCACTATTTGACCTTGAAAGCAACCATTAGCCTATGTAACGGGCGTGGCCTGAGAGAGAGAGAGAGAGAGAGAGAGAGAGAGAGAGAGAGAGAGAGAGAGAGAGAGAGAGAGAGAGAGAGAGAGAGAGAGAGAGAGAGAGAGAGAGAGAGAGAGAGTAAACAAAGGAAGGATTATATATTTACTTGTAAGAGGGAAGGGAGGGAGAAGGAAGGGAGAGAAAGAAGGAAGGGAGAGAAGGAAGGAAGGAAGAAAGGAAGACAAGATGGGGAAAAAGGGCGAAACGGGGGAGGAAAAAAAGGAGGGGAAGAGAAGGAAGGGAGAAGGAAGAGAAGAGAAGAAAGGGGAAAGAAGGAAGGGAAGGAAAGAGGGAAAAGAAGAAGGGAAATTAAGCGAAGAAAAGGGAGGAAAATGAAAAGGAGGGAAAACAAGAAAAATAAGAGGAGAAAGAAAAGGGGAAGAGAGGAGATAGAGAAGAGAGAAGAAAAAGAGAATAGGAAAAGAGAAAACAGGATAAGAAAAGGAATAAGAAGAAAAAAAGAAGAAAAGAGAGAAAGAAAAGGGAAAGAAGAGGGGAAGAAGAGGGCGAATAGAGGAGATAGAGAAGAGAGAAAAAAAAGAGAATAGGAAAAGAGAAAACAGGAAAAGAAAAGGAAAGAGAAGAAAAAGAAGAAGATAAGAGAGAAAGAAAAGGGAAAGAAGAGGGGAAGAAGAGGGGAAGAAGAGGGCGAATAGAGGAGATAGAGAAGAGAGAAAAAAAGAGAATAGGAGAAGAGAAAACCAGAAAAGAAAAGGAATAAGAAGAAAAAGAAAAGAAAAGAGAAAGAAAAGGAAAAGAAGAGGGGAAGAAGAGGGGAAGAAGATGGCGAATAGAGGAGATAGAGAAGAGAGAAAAAAAAAGAGAATAGGAGAAGAGAAAACAGGATAAGAATAGGAAAGAGAAGAAAAAAAGGAAGATAAGAGAGAAAGAAAAGGAAAAGAAGAGGGGAAGAAGAGGGGAAGAAGAGGGCGAATAGAGGAGATAGAGAAGAGAGAAGAAAAGAGAATAGGAGAAGAGAAAACAGGATAAGAAAAGGAAAGAGAAAAAAAAAAGAAGATAAGAGAGAAAGAAAAGGAAAAGAAGAGGGGAAGAAGAGGGGAAGAAGAGGGCGAATAGAGGAGATAGAGAAGAGAGAAGAAAAAGAGAATAGGAGAAGAGAAAACAGGATAAGAAAAGGAAAGAGAAGAAAAAAAAGAAGATAAGAGAGAAAGAAAAGGAAAAGAAGAGGGGAAGAAGAGGGCGAATAGAGGAGATAGAGAAGAGAGAAGAAAAAGATAATAGGAGAAGAGAAAACAGGATAAGAAAAGGAATAAGAAGGAAAAGAAAAGAAAAGAGAGAAAGAAAAGGGAAAGAAGAGGGGAAGAAGAGGGGAAGAAGAGGGCGAATAGAGGAGATAGAGAAGAGAGAAAAAAAAGAGAATAGGAGAAGAGAAAACAGGATAAGAAAAGGAATAAGAAGTAAAAGAAAAGAAAAGAGAGAAAGAAAAGGGAAAGAAGAGGGGAAGAAGAGGGGAAGAAGAGGGCGAATAGAGGAGATAGAGAAGAGAGAAAAAAAAGAGAATAGGAGAAGAGAAAACAGGATAAGAAAAGGAATAAGAAGGAAAAGAAAAGTAAAGAGAGAAAGAAAAGGGAAAGAAGAGGGGAAGAAGAGGGGAAGAAGAGGGCAAATAGAGGAGATAGAGAAGAGAGAAAAAAAAGAGAATAGAAGAGAGAAAACAGGCAAAGAAAAGGAATTATAAGAAAGGAAGAAAAAAAAGAAAGAAAAGGCAGAGAGAAGAAGGGAAAGAAGAGGGGAAGAAGAGGGCGAATAGAGGAGATAGAGAAGAGAACAAAAAAAAGAGAATAGGAGAAGAGAAAACAGGATAAGAAAAGGAATTAGAAGAAAAAAGAGAGGAAGAAGAGGGAAAGAAGAGGGGAAGAAAATAGAAGTAAGAGAAAGAAAGAGAAAACGGGAGAAACGAAGATAAGAAATAAGAAAAAAAATGGAAAAAAGAAAAAAAAAGAAAATAGTTTAAAAATGAAAGTGAGAAAAATAAAGAAGAGGGGGAGAGAGAAAGAGGGGAAGAAGAGAGAGAAGAAGGAGGAGAAGAGAAGATAGAGAGAATGAGAGGGATGGGAGATGAAAGAAAATTAATAAGAAAAAAAAAAGATGAAGGGGAAAAGAGGAGAGAAGAAGAAGAAGGGGAAGAGAAGGGGGAAAGAAATGACCAGTCAGCGAACTCTCCCCACGTAACGGTGTGTGGGGAAGGGGGAGGGGAGGAAGGGGAGGAGGGGGAGGTGAGAGAGAGACAGATGTAGAAGGGGGGGAAGGAAGAGGAAGGGAAGAGGGAAGGAAGAGGATGGAAGGGATGTATATGGAAGGAATGGGAAGGGAAGAGAAGGGAAGGGAAGGGAAAAGAAGAGAAGGGAAAGAATGGGAAGGGAAGAGAAGGGAAGGGAAGGGAAGAGAAGGGAAGGAAGAGAAGGAAGGATGAAGGAAGGAAGTAAGGAAGGAAGGAAGGGAAGAGAAGGAAGGAAGGAAAAAGAGAAGGAAGGAAGGAAAAAGAGAAGGAAGGAAGGAAAAAGAGAAGGAAGGAAGGAAAAAGAGAAGGAAGGAAGGAAAAAAAGAGAAGGGAAGGAAGGGGAAGGGAAGGAAAAAGGAAAAAAGAAAAAATGGAAGGGGGAAGGTGATGGGAAGGGGAGGAAAGGGAAAGGAGGAAGAGGGGGAAGGGGGAGGAAGAGGGAGGTGAGGGAGACAAATGTGGAAGGGGAGGAGGAAGAGGAAGGGGAAGAGG
>NC_066569.1:9729089-9736589 GCF_024679095.1 Eriocheir sinensis
GTTGGAAAGTTTCGTTTAGTCGGCGCAACATCTGTGGTCATATGCCGGAGAGAGACAGAAAGGGAAGGAATTATAGGAGAAGGGAACAGACCCCAGGAGACGGGACACAACCCCCGATTAATACCTGGTACCCATTCACTGCTGGGTGGACAGGGGCGTAGGGTATCGGAAAAGCCGCCCAGAAATCGAACCCGGGCTCTCTCGATTATGGGCCGAGTGTGCTAACCACTGCACCACGAAGCCTCACGAAATAGTTACGAGTCTTCAAGTCGATCCAGTATGATTTTATTTATGTATTAAATGTCCGAGTCTTTACCAGCGGAACTTACATGTAGAAACCAAAGGGAAACGAAGGGAAGATAAATAAGTGTCGGGCATATTGAATTAGTCACAAGGAAATTGATCTAAAGCTTTTTCTTCAATAGAGGGAAAATGTTAGAGTCCTACCAGCAAAAAAACATATAGAAAAAAACGTATATTTGGACAGAGGAAAGATAAAGAAGCGTCTATATTGAATTAGTCACGGGAAGGCGTCACAATAAGATTTTTTTATATAGGAAATGTGTGGGAGTTCTTACCAAAAGGAGTTACTCAATTAAACGCAATATTTAACGAGGGAAGCTGTAAGAATCTCTGGAATATCTGTTTTACATTTTTTTTTATATATTGTAGGAAATGCCTGCAAGTTTTCATCAGGTCAAGTTAAACAGCGGGCTTTTTTTTATTATTGTTTCCTTTTTTTTGTGCCCTTGAGCTGTCTCCTTTGTTGTAAAAGAAAAAAAAAAAGAGAAACGCATTACCTAACAGGGCTAACTTCAGAATTATTACGAGTTTGTGAAAGGAATAATCGCACTTGCTTACAGATATAGAGAAGTTACCCACTGAAATGAACGTCCCATAGAGAAAACGTGCTGCAGGAGGGATTTTCAAGGTATACTCAACTGCTTTTATATTCGAATGGAAATGTTACAAATACAACTATCTTAAGCTTTTTTGGGGTTATATAAAGATCAGAAAATAAAGATAGGTTAGGAAATACAGAGGAAAGACATGATTAGATTTTCCCATCATTCAATAGTCTTCGTTTTCCTTCCCATTTTCTTTCGTTCTCCTCAACCCCTTCCCTTCCCATCCCTTCTCTTCCTTCTCATTCCTTACTGCAGCATTTAAATCTCCCATCAGCCTCTCCCTGCCCTCCCATCCCTTCCTTTCCCATCTCTTCTCCCATTTCTTTTCTCTTTCCCATCCCTTTTCCTCTTCATCCTATTCCCTTCCATTCGCCTAAATCCCTTCCCTTCCCTTCCCTTCTCATTTCCATTTCCCATCTCCTATCAATTTCTTCCTCTCTTCCCATCCCATCCCTTCCCTTCCCTTCTCATTTCCTATTGTAGTGTTTAAGTCTCCCATCGGCCTCTTCCTACCTTCCCATCCCTTCCCATCCTTTCCCATCCGATCCCATCCTTTCCCATCCCTTCCCTCTCCTTTCCATCATTTCCCATTCCATCCCATCCTTTCCCATCCCTTCCCACTCCTTTTCCATCCCTTCCCATTCTTTCCCATCCCATCCCACCCCTCCCAACTCTTTTCCATCCCTTCCCATCTCTTCCTTTCCCATCCTTTCCCATCCCATCCCATTCCTTTCCCATCCCATCCCATCCCATCCCTTCCTTTCCCATTCCCTCTCCTTCCCATCCCTTCCCTTTCCTTTCCATCCCTTCACATCCCATCCCATTCCTTTCCCATCCCATCCCACCCCTCCCAACTCCTTTCCATCCCTTACTTTCCCATTCCCTCCCCATTCCATCCCATCCCATCCCATCCCAACTCCTTCCAAACCCTTCCCATCCCATTCCCTCCCCTTCCCATCCCTCCCATCCCGGATTTCCTGCAGGAGTCACTGAAGGAGGGCATACCAAGACAGGACAAGCCAGCACACTCGTCCCTTCCCCGGTAAACCAATTCCTTCACACGGTTCATCTTCGTCCAATAAAACCATGAACTTAAAACATGGGGAAGAGGAGGGGGGGGGGGGGAGGAAGGAGGTGATGACATACTAATAACACAGCCTCCTCCTCCTCCTCTTCCTCCTCTTCTTCCTCCTCCTTCTGCTTCCTTCTGCCTCCTCCTCCTCCTCCTCCGTGTTCTGAGAGGTGAGTGAACGAGATGGAGAAAGAATGTTTACCTGTGAGTCAAGGAGTTTCAAGGTGAGGTACCCCCCCCTCCTCTTCCCCTTCTTCCGTCTCCTCCTCCTCCTCCTCCTCCTCTCTCTCTTCCATTCTCTCTCTCTCTCTCTCTCCTTCTTCAACTCTCCCTTCCCCTCTCTCTCTTTCTCTCTTTTTTTTCTCTCTTTCCTGCTCTCTGTCTCTGTCTCTCTTTCCTGTTATTTCTATTTCTTTCTTTCTTTCTTGCTCTCTTTTCTCTCTCTCTCTCTCCTTCCTTCTCTCCTTCCCTTCCTTCCTTCCTTCCTTTCCTTCCCCTTCCCTTCCTCTTCCCTTCCTTCCTTCCTTCCTTCCTTCCTTCCTTCCTTTCCTTTCCTTCCTTCCTTCCTTTCCTTCCTTCCTTCCTTTCCTTCCTTCCTTCCTTTTCCTTTCCTTCCTTCCTTCTTTTCCTTCCTTCTTCTTCCTTCCTTTCCCTTCCTTCCTTCCTTTTCTTCCTTCTTTCCTTCCTTCCCTTTCCCTTCTATTCCCTTCCTTTCCCTTCCCTTCCCTTCCCTTCCTTAATTAGGGGAAGAGTAAGAGAGTGAAGACATTTAAGGCAAAAAAGTAACATTAAGGTAAGGATGAGAGCCCTAAGGTAAGGATATTAAGGAGAAAAAACAATAAGTATGAATAATGGGTTTGAGAAAGGTTTTTAGGGTAAGGGTGGGTAAGGGTGCTTGGGTAAGGGTTTGTAAGGTAGCAAGATTAAGGTAAGGACACTAAGGTTAGAAAAATTAGACCCAAACTCAAGAATAAACGTTTGGGTAAGGGTTTTAGGGTAAGGGTGTGTAAGGGTGCTTGGGCAAGGGTGTGTAAGGGAGGGAGACTAAGGTAAGGGTGATGGGTAAGCAGGAACTGACCCATCGTCCTTGAGGGAAGCAGGTAACCACGCCTCTGCTGCCTTATTTGTCCCCTGCTGCCGCCCGCGTGTGTGTGTGTGTGTGTGTGTGTGTGTGTGTGTGTGTGTGTGTGTGTGTGTGTGTGTGTGTGTGTGTGTGTGTGTGGTTGTTTCTTCCCTACACACACTCACACTCACACACACACACACACACACACACACAGGAAAGTAATGAATGGTTGAATACATTAACAGTAAAGAAGTGAGTGTGTGTGTGTGTGTGTGTGTGTGTGTGTGTGTGTGTGTGTGTGTGTGTGTGTGTGTGTGTGTGTGTGTACCTAAACAGGTGCACACATTTACCTGTCAGAATACCTTTACCATGACTGTTTTTACACACACACACACACACACACACACACACACACACACACACACACACACACTCACGTTCATGAAAGGCTATATAAACTCTGATTTGCGTGTGTGTGTGTGTGTGTGTGTGTGTGTGTGTGTGTGTTTTGGGACCTTTAAAAACAAGCGTAGAGGTCATTGAATGGATTTAAATGGACAGAAAAAAAGAACTTATAATACTTCGTTAATGGGCAAAACTGGGACACAGTGATTTGGGTCCTGCCTCATTAACATAACAGGTAGGGGTTCTGATTAAAGGTCGGGGTTCTGTTAACACGTCTGGGCCAGGTACTAAGGTCGGGTTGTCAGACGCTACCAACCCTCACATCAACTACTTCCAAAGGCCGAAAAGGTCATCAATTGGGTTCCAGTGAGGTTTTCTTAGGTTCATGGTACAGAGGAAGGGTCAGCCTACCACCAGGGTCATAAAACTACCCCTGGAAATGCCCAAAACAAATATGAAAGCCCTGTCGAATAAGTGTGCTTGGAAAGGTCATCAATTGGGTTCCAGTGAGGTTTTTTAGGTTCATGGTACAGAGGAAGGGTCAGCCTACCACCAGGGTCATAAAACTGCCCCTGGAAATGCCCAAAACTAATATGAAAGCCTTGTCGAATAAGTGTGCTTGGAAAGGATATCAGTCGGGTTCCAGTGAGTGTTTTCTTAGGTTCATGGTACAGAGGAAGGGTCACACTACCACCAGGGTCATAAAACTACCCCTGGAAATGCCCAAAACTAATATGAAAGCCCTGTCGAATAACTGTGCTTGGAAAGGTCATCAATTGGGTTCCAGTAAGTGTTTTCTTAGGTTCATGGTACAGAGGAAGGGTCAGCTTACCACCAGGGTCATAAAACTACCCCTGGAAATGCCCAAAACTAATACGAAAGCCTTGTCAAATAAGTGTGCTTGGAAAGGATATCAGTCGGGCTCCAGTGAGTGTTTTCTTAGGTTCATGGTACAGAAGAAAGGTCACACTACCACCAGGGTCATAAAAC
Source organism: Eriocheir sinensis (assembly GCF_024679095.1). Classification (NCBI taxonomy): domain Eukaryota; kingdom Metazoa; phylum Arthropoda; class Malacostraca; order Decapoda; family Varunidae; genus Eriocheir; species Eriocheir sinensis. The sequence continues at coordinate 9,733,531 of NC_066569.1, forward strand.
CACCCATGGAAATGCCCAAAACTAATATGAAAGCCTTGTCAAATAAGTGTGCTTGGAAAGGTCATCAATTGGGTTCCAGTGAGGTTTTCTTAGGTTCATGGTACAGAGGAAGGGTCAGCCTACCACCAGGGTCATAAAACTACCCCTGGAAATGCCCACAACTAATATGAAAGCCCTGTCGAGTAAGTGTGCTTGGAAAGGTCATCAGTCGTGTTCCAGTGAGTGTTTTCTTAGGTTCATGGTACAGAGGAAGGGTCACACTACCACCAGGGTCATAAAACTACCTCTGGAAATGCCCACAACTAATACGAAAGCCTTGTCAAATAAGTGTACTTGGAAAGAGGTTGAATCGACCATACTGGCAGGGTACTGGAAAGGGATGATTCATGGGACAGTTCTAACTTCACTATCGGGTTCTTAAGAGGTTCTACAGGTAATTAGGTTCTGCTGACGAAGGTGTGATTGAAGGACAGGTGGGGAGAGGCTCATTAATCAAGGTGTTGGCGCATTGGCGGACAGGTGAGCAAAGGACAGGTAAGGCGCGGGGACAGGTGTGATAATGAGAGAACCACACCTGTCCTCTTGTCTCTACTCTTCCTCTGTTCTCCTCTTCCTCTTCTTCCTCCTCTTCCTCCTCCTCTTTCTTGTCTTTTGTACGATTTTCCACTTTTTCTAATTCTTGTTTTTCTTCGTGTTCTTCTTCTTCTTCTTCTTCTTCTTCTTCTTCTTCATCTTCTTCTTTTTTCTTCTTCTTCTTCTTCTTCTATTTCAATTTACTTTTTTTTTCGTTTCCTCCTTCTCCCCTCTCCTCCTCCTCCTCCTCCTCCTCCTCCTCCTCCTCCTCGCCCTCCTCCCATTATTATATACATTCTTGTTCTCATTTTACTCCTCTCCTCCTCCTCCTCCTCCTCCTCCTCTATCTCCTCCTCCTCCTCCTCCTCCTCCTCTTCTTCCTCCTCCTCCTCCTCTCTTGAACATCGTGATTTTAACCAGCTCACTCGAACGAAGAGAGAGAGAGAGAGAGAGAGAGAGAGAGAGAGAGAGAGAGAGAGAGAGAGAGAGAGAGAGAGAGAGAGAGAGAGAGAGAGAGAGAGAGAGAGAGAGAGAGAGAGTACCTGGACACAGTGACTCAGGGAATGAACACCTCCTCCTCCTCCTCCTCCTCCTCCTCCTCCTCCTCCTCCTCCTACTACTCCTCTTCCTCCTCCTCCTCCTCCTACTCCTCCTCTTCTTCCTCCTCCTCCTCCTCCTTCTCCTCCTTTTTGTTCACTTTCAACTATCTCACTATTCCTTCCACCTCCTCTCTCTCTCTCTCTCTCTCTCTCTCTCTCTCTCTCTCATGGAGTGGTCATTTTCTTCTTCTTCTTCTTCTTCTTCTTCTTCTTCTTCTTCTTCTTCTTCTTCTTCTTCTTCTTTCTGCTCACGACTCGCATATCCTCCTCCTCCTCCTTCCTGTTCTCACTCCTCCTCCTCCTCCTCTTCCTCCTCTTCTCTCAACACACACACACACACACACACACACACACACACACACCAGACAGCTCCAGTGTGTCTGTTTGTAAGGGTCGTTAAGTCACCCTAACAGACAGGGCTCTCACCCTTAATGTCTGTCTTTCTCACCCTTAGCGTCCAGACCCCCCCTCCCCGCTCTCTCTCTCTCTCTCTCTCTCTCTCTCTCTCTCTCTCTCTCTCTCTCTCTCTCTCTCTCTCTCTCTCTCTCTCTCTCTCTCACACACACATGTTTTGAATTTTAAGTATAGAAACGATTTTTTTATTTTTTTTTAGCGGAAGGGGAAGAGATGAGGAGGAAGAAAGGGGAGGAGGGGAAGAAAGGGGAGGAAGAGAATGGAAGGAGGAAGTGAGGGGGGAAGAAAGGAGAAGGAGAGGAGGAAGAAAGGGGGAAGAGGGATGAGAGGGGGAAAGAAAAGGGAGAGGAGGAGGAGGAGGAGGAGGAAGAGGAGGAGGAGGAGGAGAGGAGGAGGGGGGATAGGGGATGAAGGGAAGGAATGGGAGAGAAAAGAATAAATGAGGAGAGGAAGAAAATAGAGGGAGAGAGAAAAAAGAGGATGAATAGAAGGAGGAGAAGGAAGAGGAGGAGGAAGAGGAGGAGGAGGAGGAAGAAGAAAAAGGAAGAGGAAGCGGAGGAGAGGAAGCAGAGAGAGAGAGAGAGAGAGAGAGAGAGAGAGAGAGAGAGAGAGAGAGAGAGAGAGAGAGAGAGAGAGAGAGAGAGAGAGAGAGAGAGAGAGAGAGAGAGGTCACTGTCCTTGCTTTTCGGGGTCAACATAGCGTGACCTTAACACACACACTTGACCTTTGCTATCTAAGTCTTCCTCCTCCTCTTCCTCCTCCTCCTCCTCCTCCTTCACATAATCTTCCTCCTTCCGCCACAACACGGCTTCTTCACCCTCTTCTTCTTCTTCTTCTTCTTCTTCTTCTTTTTCCTCTTTAAATTTTTCCTCCATTCCTTCTTTACGTCATAAGATGCATGTGACGTGTGACTGTTCTCTCTCTCTCCTCCCCTTCTTCCCCTTCTCTCTCTCCTCCTTCCTCCTCTTTTCCCCAACCCTTCATTCTCCTCCTCTTCCTCCTCCCTCTCTTCCTCTATCATTTCCTCTCCTCCTCCTCCTCTTCCTCTTCCTCTTCTTCCTATACCTCCATCGTTTCCTCACCTCCTCTTCCTCCTCCTCTTCCTCCTTTCCTCTTCTTCTTTACACCATTCCTCTTCGTTTTCCTCTTAATCTTCCTTTACTTTCTCATCTTCCTCTTCATCTTCCTCCTTCCCATCCCCCACCCCCATAACCTCCTCCCCCTCCCCTCCCCACCCCCCTCTCCCTTCACCCTTCAACAGCCCCCCCTCACTCAAATCACCCCTCCACAACCCCCAACCCTCCCCTCACCCCCTCTCAACCCCCTCCCCTACTCCTTCCCCCTTCCCCTTCCCTTCCCTAATCTTACCTTAGCAGCAGAAGACGCCGACGACGAAGAAGGCGATGTGTGTGTGTGTGTGTGTGTGTGTGTGTGTGTGTATGTGTGCAGGCCAGCTAGGCTCCTGCAGGCTA
>NC_066569.1:9746589-9781589 GCF_024679095.1 Eriocheir sinensis
AAGAAGAGGAGGAGGAGGAGGAGGAGGAGGAAGAAGAATAAAAATGGGTACCTGGGAACACCTGGGGGAGGTAAACTGTGGTACCCCGGGTGTCACACTGGCTCAAAGGACTGTGTGACGGAGATGAGCACTGGGGCCACGCGCAGCTGTAGCATATACCCACATCTACTAAACTCGTTCTCTAGTTACGTTCTCCATTTTCTTTCTTTTTTTCGTTGTGTAGTTTCGTTCTCTGATCTGTTCTTCATCTTTTTTTTTCGTTCGTTCTCCAAGTTCGTTTTATAGTTTCGTTCTGTTGTTCTGCTTTTTAAGTTTCGTTCTTTATATTTTTTTCGATCTCTAAGTTCGTTCTCTTTAATTGCGTTTTCTGGTTTCGTTCTCTGTTTCGTTCTCTGATTCGTTCTTACTGTTTTCTCCCTGTTCTTTTGTTCTCTCTTCTTCTCTTCTGTTAGTTCTGTTCATCCTTCACTCCTTCCTCCTTTCTTTCTTTTCTTTCTTTCTTTTCTTCTTTCTCTCCTCAATCGTCATAGTACTGTATTATTAGCATTCTCTCCCTCATGGTACAGCAGAAGGGTCAAACTACCACCAGGGTCATAAAACTACCCCTGGAAATGCACGAAACTCCTACGAAAGCCTTGTCAAATGTGCACTTCCCTGGAAATGCCCACTACTCCTACGAAAGCCTTGTCAAATGTGCACTTCTTCCACCCCCACATCAGCTATTTCCAAGTGCCGAAAATTAGGTCAGTCAAGTTCTAATGAGTGTTTTTATAGGTTCACGGTACAGAAGAAGGGTCAAACTACCACCAGGGTCATAAAACTACCCCTGGAAATGCACGAAACTCCTACGAAAGCCTTGTCAAATGTGCACTTCTTCCACCCCCTACATCAACTATTTCCTAGTGCCGAAAATGAGATCAGTCAGGTTCTAGTGAGTGTTTTTATAGGTTCACAGTACAGAAGAAGGGTCAAACTACCACCAGGGTCATAAAACTACCCCTGGAAATGCCCGAAACTCCTACGAAAGCCTTGTCAAATGTGTGCTTGGGGGCGGAGATGTTTAAGAAAATGTTCGAAAAGCCTGCACGCCGTTTTCTGTTCCCTTGTCTCTCTCTCTCTCTCAGGCGGCGTGGGCTTGAGGTAGGACGGGGAGGCATACAATAGTGACCCTTCAGACCCCAGCGCATTGAGGCAAAAGTCGCGTGCAGTGCCCCGGGTGAGTTCTGTCCCTGCCGCGAGGTGGAGTCAGGATATATTATCGTTTCCCCTTTAATTCAAGGTATATTCCCTTCGTTTTTGTCCGCATTGCCGCAGCATGACGGACGCCTGGGATTGGCAGGTGTGTCTATGTGTGTGTGTGTGTGTGTGTGTGTGTGTGTGCCAAATAGGGCCTCTGTCTGCCTGTATGCATGTGTGTGTGTGTGTGTGTGTGTGTGTGTGTGTGTGTGTGTGTGTGTGTCCAATCCAGTTCCTCTCTTTTACAGATTAATTAAGAACCAGGAACAGAGAAAGATTAAAGATAACACAAACAACAGCCAAGAAAATAAAAAAAAGCAAAAATCAAAGAAGGGGAGGAAATGGGGAGAGGTGGGGAGGAAAGGGGGAATAGCTAGGGAGGGGAAGGGAGGAGGTGGGCAAGAGGTTGGGGAGATGATAAGTGTATTCCTGTATTGGACTTGTTGTGTACGAGTAAAAAAATATATGTAAAAGAGAAATTAGAAAAGGTTGAAAGAAAGGAAGAAAGAGGGAAGAGAGGAACAAGATTAAGGAAACGAAGATAGGAAGAGAGGAAGAAGGGAGGAAAAGAGAAAGGAAGAAAGAAAGAAAGAGAGAGAGAGGAACACGATTAAGGAAACGAAGATAGGAAGAGAGGAAGAAGGGAGGAATAGAGAAAGGAAGAAAGGAAGTATATAGGAATCAATGAAGTAAGAGAGAGAGAGAGAGAGAGAGAGAGAGAGAGAGAGAGAGAGAGAGAGAGAGAGAGAGAGAGAGAGAGAGAGAGAGAGAGAGAGAAAAACAAACAAACAAACAAATAAACAGAAGGCTTCCAAATCAACCCCGCCCCCTTCTCCTCCTCCTCCTTCTTCTTCCTCCTCCTCCTCCTCCTCCTCCTCCTCCTTCTTCTTCCTCCTCCTCTTACCTAAAATAGCACCTTAATTTGAGCCTTTGTGTGAATAAAGGCTTAAAATGAGAGAGAGAGAGAGAGAGAGAGAGAGAGAGAGAGAGAGAGAGAGAGAGAGAGAGAGAGATGCACACACACCCTCGCCCCTTCGATCCTGTTTTGCTGTGTGCGTATTTTTTTTTTAATCATTGTGTACGTGTGTGTATGTGTATGTGTGTGTGTGTGTGTGTGTGTGTGTGTGTGTGTGTGTGTGTGTGTGTGTGTATGTGTGTGTGTGTGTGTGTGTTCAGGATGTTTTCTGTGTACGTTTATATATATTTTTTTTATCCGTGTGTACGTGTGCGTGTGCTTACGGTCATGTGTGTACCTGTTGTGTGTACATGTGAAAAAAAAAAGTAAATTAGGAACACCTGGAGGGTCACGTGACTCTCTGGGATACTTAACAACAACAACAACAACAACAACAACAACAACAACAACAACAACAACAACAACAACAGTATTTATGTTTCAAGGTTCCCTCTTCGAAGCTTCAGACCGTATTTGAAACTTTGAATTTTTTTTTTCTCCCTCACTTTATTTGTTATGTTGATATTAAGAGAGAGAGAGAGAGAGAGAGAGAGAGAGAGAGATTCAGAGCACACAAACCTTATATGGTCCGTGAAATTATGTTAATCAAATGTCACCAATTATATAGTCTTTGCATTTCTACTTTTAGTGAATATTAAGTTGAAGGAAGTGACGGTCGAGCTTGTTTTCAAAGGAGTCAATCGTGTTGCACTGGACCGCTGAAGGGGGAGCTTGTTCCATTCTCGCACTACAACATTAGGGAAGAACAATTTGGTGCAGTCTGAATTTACTTAACACTTCACTTTTGAGCCATTGTCTCTCGTTCGCAAAGTGTCATAGAATATAAACAATTTTGATTTGTCCGCATTCGTAAAACCATTAAGTATTTTGAAACCAATTAATTTTCCTCGAAAGCTACGTTTCTCAAGAGATAATAACATGTTAAGGGTTCGTACACCTCCAGGGTCATAAAACTACCCTTGAAAATGCCCCAAACTCCTACGAAAGCAGCGGATACGTTTAGAAATACCGGAGGACGGCAGATTAATATGTACGGCACATGTATAATACGGGGGCCGCTGCTCACACCAGGCAAATCACATGTATTGTCTAGGGATAGGGATTGGATGTGCCCCCTTTCTTTTTTTTTAATTGTTTTGCAGCAATAAACCATCAAATTGTTAAGTAGACCAGTTTGTGATAAGGCTAGCAGCTGTGATAACTGTTAAAGCCCAGTTTGTGATAAGTCAGGTGTGATAACTGTTAACTAGCTCATTAATTTATTAAAAAGATAAGTAGTGGTGTGATAACTGATAAGTAGCCCAGTTTGTGATAAGTAGCAGGTGTGATAACTGTTAAGTAGCCCAGTTTGTGATAAGTAGCAAGTGTGATAACTGTTAAGTAGCCCAGTTTGTGATAAGTAGCAAGTGTGATAACTGTTAAGTAGCCCAGTTTGTGATAAGTAGCAAGTGTGATAACTGTTAAGTAGCCCAGTTTGTGATAAGTAGCAATTAAGTGTGATAAGTAGCCCAATTTGTGATAAGTAGCGAGTGTGATAAGGAACCCAGTTTGTGATAAGTAGCAATTATATATATATTTATAAGTGTGATAAGGAACCCAGTTTGTGATAAGTAGCAATTAAGTGTGATAAGTAGCCCAGTTTGTGATAAGTAGCCTATTTTGTGATAAGCCCATTGTATGATAAGTAGCCCAATCTGGCGCCGCTGGGAAGGAGGTGCTGGTGGACGCTGGCTCACGGGGATGGTCGGGGGGAAATGGGGCAATAAAACTCCTCTATCCTTATTGTTCGTTGTCAGATAGCTAAAACAAATCCTCTGCTATGTTATTCTGTAGACTTATATATATTACCTAAGGAGATAGTGTTAAAAAAATGTGTTATATTACGACTGATTTGGCACCTGTAATGTCATGTGATAGAAGTTATTTCCAGACGTACAGAAATAGATCAGCTATATTTATTAGTCTGAAATTGACTGTTATAATATCCCATTGTGTTTGCCAGTACAGATATATGCGTTAATTAAGGAAATAATGGTAAAAAAATATATTCAAATAAACCCAAACTGGCACCTGAACTGTCATGTGATCGACGGCGCTGTCAGACGTACGATAAAACCAAAACAAACCTTAAATATACGAAATAAAAATAAACTACTGCATATATTGAACTCAAATTGACTCATATTACAGGATTAATGGCGTGGGGGGTGCTAATGGTGCCCGGGAATGCCTTAAATAGCAGAACTAGAAGGAGGTCACATGGCGGGGCGGCCAGTCAGTCAGGTGATCAAGATGGGTGCAGACGCTCTCCCCGTGGCCGTCATGACCTCCATCTTCGGGGTGGTGGGCCTCATCCTGCCCTTCGCCCTCGCCCGTGGGCCCAACAAGGGGTGAGTGCGTGCGTGTGTGTGTGTGTGTGTGTGTGTGTGTGTGTGTGTATGTTGCAGGCCAGGTCCATATTCCCCTGCACATCACCTGACCTCTCCTCGTCTTCCATCACCTGACCTGACCTTCCTTACCTTTATCTTCCTTCACCTGACCTTACCTTCATCTTCCTTCACCTGACCTTATCTTCCTTACCTTTCCCTGTCCTTTATCTTCCTTCACCTGACCTTACCTTTCCTTCCATCACCTGACCTGACCTCTCCTTACCTTCCCTTTCTCTATCCTTACCTTCCTTCACCTGACCTGACCTGTCCCTGTCCTTACACTGCTTGACACGCACACACGGCGAGGGTGGTCATGTGTGGCTCCCGGCGCCCACCTGTTGCGTGTACTCGCCTGTCTGTTGTGCCGGGCCTGGCCTCAACCTCGGACAGTCCCGTCTCCTAATTTATATTTCCCTAACTTTGCCTTTCCCTTGTGTGTGTGTGTGTGTGTGTGTGTGTGTGGCCTGACCATGAGCTAGACTCGTCAGCGGCATCAAGCAGCCTCCCAATTACCGTGTACCGTTGATGAGGTTGCTGCTCTGCCCTGTTGTCAGTGCAGTGCTCCACTTGGTCTGTTTTTACTCTTGTCCATTTCCATTGTGTGACACTTTTCATTGAACTCCATTCCCCATTCTTTACTCCATTCATGTATCTCAGTTTAATCTTCCTGCAGTTTATTGCAGTCATCCGCACTCCTTATTTTTCTAAGCAGTTTGGCGTCATCTGCAAACATACTCATGTAACTCTTTACTTTTTCTGGCATATCATTTATATATATATTAAAAACATTACAGGCACTAACACTGAGGAACTTCACTTGTAACCTTTCTCCAGTCTGATTTCTCATCTTTCAGCATGAATCTCATTTCTCTGTTAGATAATTTTTCATCCATTCTGTCATTTTTCTCCCCAGTCCTCCTGTATTTTCTAATTTCCACAGCAGTCTCTTCTGTGGAACTTTATCAAATGCCTTTTTCAGGTTTAGGTAGTGTGTTACTATGTAGGTGCATGTGTGGCAGCCAGTATTACATTTAGAGACAAGATGTTTTTCATTTCTTGCATTTTATTTTATTTATTTCATTTATTTATTTTTTACTTTCATTTTGTTGACCTGGTGCCTTGTCTGTTCCAGGGTGGTCATGGTGGACCTGGTCATCACGGCGTGCACCGGCTGGCTGGTGTGAGTGGTGGGCCCGGCCAAGGGGGGGGACACGGTGACCTGGGGGGAGGTGTGCCGCAGTGCCTCAGACCTGCCCCCATAGTCCAGGGAGAAGGGTGAAATACTGAACTTCATATATCTTTCAAACTGTCCTGGGAGAAGGGAGAAGGGAGAAATACTGAACCACATATGTATATCTTTCAAACTGTCCTGGGGGAAGGGAGAAGGGTGAAGCATACTGAACCACATATATATATCTTGCTGTGTCCAGGGAGAAGGGTGAAGCATACTGAATCACATATGTATCTTGCTGTGTCCAGGGAGAAGGGTGAATACTGAACCACATATCTTTCTAACTATCCTGGGAGAAGGGTGAAGCATACTGAATCACATATGTATCTTGCTGTGTCCAGGGAGAAGGGTGAAGCATACTGAACCACATATCTTTCTAACTATCCTGGGAGAAGGGTGAAGCATACTGAATCACATATGTATCTTGCTGTGTCCAGGGAGAAGGGTGAAGCATACTGAACCACATATATAAGAGTGAAGGATCGTGAACCGCACATGAGGCGTACAGTGCAAAAAAGATCCGCTGCCATTCTTATAGTCCTGAGCTAATCATGTTTTATAGCAAGTCTCCTTTGTTGTAAAAAAGAAAAAAAATATTAAGTCATCCCTTTGCACAAAACACACACATTGTCACCCTAGTGTTGTTTCGGCGCCCCTAGAGTAGAGTGACACCCTGATGCCTCCCCCCCTCCTCACCGCCCTGCCCTTCCGCCCCCCACAGCTGGCTCTTGACGTACATGCATCAGATGAACCCGCTTATCGGCCCACAGCTGCATAACACTACAATCCTGGCCGTGCAGTACCTATGGGTGAGTTAGTTTTCCTTTCTTTTCCTTCTCTTCCTTCCTTCCTTCTTCTCTTCCCTCCCTTCTTCTTATCATATTCCTCCTCCTCCTCCTCCTCCTGCTTCTTTTTCTTTTCATTTTCTTTTTCCTTCTTTTCTTTCTCTCTTCTTTTCTATTTCCTTCTTTGGTGTCCTTTACTACTCCTTTTCTTTCTTTTCTTCCTTCTCCTTTTCCTTCTTCTTTTCCTTCTCTGCCTTCCCTTCCTTTTAATTCTTTTCCTTCTCTCCCTTTTTCATATTTCTCCTCCTCCTTCTCCATCTTTTCTTCCTCCTCCTCCTCCTCCCCCACCTTCTCCTTTTTCTCCTGTTTTCATTCTTCTCTATCTTTTCCTTTTCCTGTTCTTTTTCCTTCCCTTTCCTCTCCTTTTCCTCCATTTTCTTTTTCTTCTCCTTTTCCACCTTTTCTTTCTTTTCCTTTTCCTCCTCCTCCTCCCTTTCCACCTTCCCTTTTTCCTCCTTTTCCTTTGTCTCTTTTTCTTCTCCTTGAACATTTTCCTTCTTTCCTTCATTCTCTTTTTCCTTCTCTCCCCTTCCTTTTAATTCTTTTCCTTTGCTATCTTTTCCTTCTCTTCCTTTTTCACTCTTCCTCCTTCTCCTCCTCTTCCCCACCAAGTAGAAACATTCACCTCACAAACAAAATAAAAACACTACCATCACACCCATTCACCCTAAGAAGTATTAATCCTTCCCTCTATTTACAGGACAATAACCTGCACTTGAGCAACCACAGCGACCACCACGCAGAACACGCCGCAGCCTAGTCCACTGTGGAGGCTTCCCGGCCCTCTGTTGCTGTGTTCGTGTGGCAGCTAGACAGAAGGAAAGCCGAGGGGGTAGGTTAGACTAGAGTTACCAGACTATCACATTCAGAACATTGTATTTATTGGTTCCAGACTCCAAAACGAGTACCCATATTGTATTTATCGGTTCCAGATCCAAAACTCGTACCCACACTATTTATCGGTTCCAGATCCAAAACTCGTACCCATACTATCGGTTCCAGACCCCAAAACTTGTACCCACACTGTATTTATCGGTACCAGACCCAAAACTCGTACCCACACTGTATTTATCGGTTCCAGATCCCAAACTCATACCCATACTATCGGTTCCAGACCCCAAAACTTGTACCCACACTGTATTTATCGGTACCAGACCCAAAACTCGTACCCACTCATTTTTTTCCTTTTTTACAGTAAAGGAAGCAGCTCAAGGGCAAAAATAAAGTAAAAAAAGACCCTACTAGTCACTGCTCCTGTAATTAAAGTAGATATGAGTGTGGCTGAAAGAGAGGCCAAGTTCCGATACTCAGAGTCGTCAGAAGCATCAAATTCTCAAGTTTTTCCACGATAGTTACGAGTCGGAAACAGCAGAATACAACGTGCTGAGTGGGATAGTCCGGTGATGTTAGGTTGGCCTCATACTGGCCCTCCTTATGTGCCTTTTAAGTGCCTTTGTGGGGGTGGGAAGTGAGGCCCAACCCAGAGCTGTAAGTCTTTGTTTCATGTAGTGGTTGTGAGGGTAACGTGTTCTCTGAGGGTACTGGTTAAGAGGGAAGAAGTAGCCGTCCATCCCCTCTCAACTTCTATTGGCCTCTTCCAGACTCCTATTGGCCTCTTCCAGACTCCTATTGGCCTCTTCCAGACTCCTATTGGCCCCTTGCAGACTCCTTATGTTTCTCCTTTTTGGTGGATATAAACTTTATCTTTGTTTTCAGTATTCTTCGTAATTTCAGCTTTTCGTATTTCTGCCAACTGTGTGTGATTGTAACCCGAGGACTCTCATATTTTCACTCCCTTTCTCTTCTCTAAGTTCTCTATATTCTTATCCCTAGCAATTTAATATCACTTATTCTCTTCCCTTTTTCTCCTCTCTTAGTTGTCCATACTCATATCCTAAGTAATTTAATATCACTTTCTCTTATCATTCTCTAGTGATTTATTCTCTTCATATTTTCACTCTCTTTCTCTTCTCTAAGTTCTCTATATTCTTATCCCTCGCAATTTAATATCACTTATTCTCTTTTCTTCCCTTTTTCTCCTCTCTTAGTTGTCCATACTCATATTCTAAGTAATTTAATATCACTCTCTTATTCTCTGGTGATTTATTCTCTTTACATATTTTCACTCTTTCTCTTATCCCTCGCAATTTAATATCACTTCTTCTCTTCCCTTTTTCTCCTCTCTTAGTTGTCCATACTCATATCCTAAGTAATTTAATATCACTCTCTTATTCTCTAGTGATTTATTCTCTTTACATATTTTCACTCTCTTTCTCTTATCCCTCGCAATTTAATATCACTTTTTCTCTTCTCTTCCCTTTTTCTCCTCTCTTAGTTGTCCATACTCATATCCTAAGTAATTTAATATCACTTTCTCTTATTCTCTAGTGATTTATTTTCTTCACATTCCTGTCAAACCGTATGTAGAGTTTTTTCGTCAACAATCTCGTATTTTCACATTTTTATAAACTTTGGAAATCTCAACGCAAGCAATCTCATATTTTTTTCACATTCCTGCCGTTGCATCTAAATTCTTTCCTCCGGTAATTTAATCTACATTCCTGCTAAGTTGTCTGTAAGTTTATATGCCTACCTAGAAATCTCATCCTCTCACATACTCATTATTTGTATGTGTGAGATTTTAACCCGGCAATCTCAAGCAATCTCATCTTTAACGGTTGTCATTGTATGTAAATTTTAATCCCTAGTAATTTAATCTACATTCCTATCAAATTGTATGTAGTATTATCCTCTTATTTTCACATTCCTACCAAGTTGTATGTAAATAGCTATGCATTAAAACCTTGTAGTAACCTCACCTGTTGTTTTGGAAGTAGCCGGCAGCGTGTGGGGGCGATACGCAGCGCTGAGTAGTCGGGTGAGAGCGGAGGTTTTGTCGGGTGAGTTTTAACCAGGGGTGTGGAGTCAAAAGTCGGTGGAGTTGGCTACTTTTGGTCGGAGTCGGTAAAAATACCCCCGACTCCGACTCCTTAACGTAATCCTTTATCGTGTAATGTATTTGTGAAGTTGGGTAAAACTATCACTGGGAAACAAAGCAGTCTATAAGTATCTCTGCAACTTCTATGGGAGAGACTTTTCAAACTGGTTATCTGAGGTGCCGAGATGTTTAAGAATGCTGGCTAAAGTCTTCTCCACGTGCTCTCTCTCCTAAGTCGGCTGTCAGTACTGTCCAAGGTAGTGGTGATGCTAGAGTACAATAGTCCATTCAGTGTAGTGCATGGCTGTGTGTCCTGGTAAAGTCTTCCCCTCATGCTCTCTCTCTCTCCTAAGTCAGCCGTCAGTACTGTCCAAGGTAGTGGTGATGCTGTAGTAAGTGTAATGCCGTGACTGGTCCAATCCCTCAAGCTGGATTCTTTGCTCCTGGCTGAGTAAGTAAGGACGCTTCTGACTGGCTGTTGGTGCGTGAGGCGTCTGGTGTCTCCGCCGCCCACCACACTCAGCTCAGTGCAGGGTGTGGGAATGTGACGCCTCTCAGGGAAGGATTCATTAATACACTGTTAAAAATATATATATATCTATTTGGAAAAGAAACCGGTACGTAGGAACATGTCAGTTGAAGAATAAAAGTAATGGCTATAAGCTGGGATAGCCAGGACAGGGGGGCATTCCAAACAGACCTGACAATTCAAGGTTTTTCATTTTTTTCTTTTGCCCAAGGCTTAGAATTCACTCATGGAAGAAAATAAGAACAATTTTAAAACACCTTCATACAAGCAAGTTCTAAACCAAAACTGTCTGGCACTGGCCCTCCCGTCCTGGCCACCCCAACGCAATGCTGAAGTGAATTGATGTGGTGTGTGTGTTTCGTGGTCAGTCACTTCAGCCGCAGCGCCCAAGTCTGAGGAGTGCATTATCGTGCTCTGGCAACCTGCTGCCCTGTGATGTGTCATTTTCGTGAATAGTATATTAGAGTCTATGCAGAGGAAATAACTATCAGAAATAATAATATGCAGGCAGTAAAAAATAATGCCATCCGTTAATGTTGATTTGGAGTTTCAAATTATTAATGTCCCAGACGGCTGTTTGTTGACCTTTTCTCTGCGAAGCCCAGCACTTAGTCAGGGACCTTATAAAGTAACAAAACAGCTACCTGCATATTACTGATACTGAAGACTGCTTCCTGTGCAGGCTATCATATTAGTAAACTTGTACGTGCGTCATGACAGCAGGCTGCCAGGGCACGATAATGCATGGCCGACTCAGGCGCTACAACTTTTAACTCCTCTTTGTCTTGATGCCACACACCAACCACAACACACATAATTCCCTTCATTTTCACAATCTCATCTGTCACTAACTTTCCAGCACGGCCAGGTCAGTGGGAGTTATCACAGCGTACAAGACACACAAAAAACTCCATTAAGACACAAACAAAATGCATATAAAAGGTTATCCTCACTTCCTTATGATCTGTCTGGTCAGCTTGTTACTGAGGGTGTTGGCTGAGCTGGGGGGGGGCCTGAAAGCCCTCTTTAGATCTGGGGTGAGCTGTCTGTCGGGAGGGGAAGACACAACATCCACCTGGCTATCTGAGCTTGACCCAATTACCTCTGCCACTGTTCTGACACTCCTTGGTGGGTCTGGCTGCTGGGTGCTGGGGCTGTGTTGCTGAGGAGGGGGGGTAGCTGGGCTGTGGTGGTGGGGAGAGGGTGCGTGGGGGGTGAACATCTCGGAGCTGTGTTGCTGGGAAGGGGTGTTGCTGGGCTGTGGTGGGGAGGAGGGGGTAGCTGGGCTGTGGTGGTGAGGAGGGTAGCTGGGCTGTGGTGGGGAGGAGGGGTGTTGGGGCTGTGGTGGGGAGGAGGGGGGTGAGCTGGGCTGTGGTGGGGAGGAGGGGGGGTAGCTGGGCTGTGGTGGGGAGGGGGGTAGCTGGGCTGTGGTGGGGAGGAGGGGGTAGCTGGGCTGTGGTGGGGAGGAGGGGGGATAGCTGGGCTGTGGTGGGGAGGAGGGGGTGTAGCTGGGCTGTGGTGGGGAGGAGGGGGTGTAGCTGGGCTGTGGTGGGGAGGAGGGGGGGTAGCTGGGGTGTGGTGGGGAGGGGGGGTAGCTGGGGTGTGGTGGGGAGGAGGGGGTGTAGCTGGGCTGTGGTGGGGAGGGGGATGGCTGGGCTGTGGTGGGGAGGAGGGGTGTAGCTGGGCTGTGGTGGGGAGGAGGGGGGTAGCTGGGCTGTGGTGGGGAGGGGGTTAGCTGGGCTGTGGTGGGGGAGGGGGTAGCTGGGCTGTGGTGGGGAGGAGGGGGGGTAGCTGGGCTGTGGTGGGGAGGAGGGGGGGTAGCTGGGCTGTGGTGGGGAGGGGGTGTTGGTGAAGGCTGTGGTGGGAGAGGGTGTTGGGGAGGGGTAGCTGGGCTGTGGTGGGGAGGGGTGTTGGTGAAGTTTTGCTGTGTTGGGGAAGGAGTGCTGGGGGTGTTATAGGGGTGTGGTGCTGGGGAGGGGGTGTTGGTGAAGGGCTGAGGTGGAGAGGGGGTGGTGGGGAAGGGCTGAGGTGAAGAGGGGGTGTTGACGGACTGAGGTGGGGAGGGGGTGGTGTTGCAGGGGTGTGGTGGTGGGGATGGGGTGTTGAAGGGCTGAGTAGGGGGACTTTTGCAGGGCTGTGGTGGGGAGGGATAGGTGTTGAAGGGCTGAGGTGGAGAGGGGATGCTATAAGGCTGTGGTGAGGAAGGGGTGTTGCAGGACTGAGGAGAGGGGCTGTCAAAGGGCTGTGGTGCTGGTGCGGAAGGGGTGGTACAGGGCTGAGGTGGGGAGGGGGTGTGGAGGGGCTGCATTGGTGGGGAGGGGGTGCTGGTGCTGGTGGTGCAAGGCCTTGATGGTGGGGAGGGGGTGTGGTGTGGGTGCTGGCATGGGTGGTGAGGGCGCTCTCTCCTGCAGAGGGTGACTTGGGGTGAGGATATGTGAGGCGGAGACAGGGGATGACTGGGGAGAAGTGAGTGCCTTGTGGGGTGTGTGATTCATGTGTTACCCTTCCTTCCTGTGTCCCCATCTTCTCTTCTAGTCCTGCTATGTGAGTCTTATCAGCGGGGTTTAGTATGTGGACCTCCAGCTCTTCCTCCCCTGGGCTCATTTCATCCTCTTCCGACAGTTCCTTCTCATTTAACAACTTTTCGAGTACTGCCGCCTCGTTTTCCAGCGCCATAACTTCTCGCTCCTCTTCGGTCTCTTCGATGATCTCTTCCAGCAGTTGCAAGTTCTCTGTCTGCTCTTCCATCTCCTCCTGTGGTGTTGGGATGGTTAAGGAGCTCTTCTCTCTCGTGGTCTTCTGTGGCGTGACTTCTGGCAGCTGCAAGTTCTCTGTCTCCTGTTCCTTCTCCTTCTGTGGTGTTGGGATGGTTAAGGAGCTGTCCTCTCTCATGGTCTTCTGTGGCGTGACTTCTGGGAGTTGCAAGTTCTCCGTCTGCTGTTCCTTCTCCTTCTGTGGTGTTGGGATGGTTAAGGAGCTGTTCTCTCTCATGGTCTTCTGTGGCGTGACTTCTGGGAGTTGCAAGTTCTCCGTCTCCTCTTCCATCTCCTCCTGTAGTGTTGAGGTGGTTAAGGGGCTCTTCTCTCTAGTGTTTACTCTCTGTGGTGAGTCTTCATCTGCCATCTCTCTGTGTACCTCTGCCTCGTGGACTATCTTCCCCATTTTCTCTCTTGGTTCATCTTGAGAGCTCTCCTCCACCACACCTCTTGAGCCCTGATTCTTGTGTTCCTCAGACTGTCTTTTCCTCCTTTGTACTTCTGGTTTGTCCTGTGAGCTTTCGTCTTCCTCCTGCTCGTCCTCTTCCTCCTCCACCACACCTCTTGGGCCCTGATTCTTGTGTTCCTCAGACTGTCTTTTCCTCCTTTGTACTTCTGGTTTGTCCTGTGAGTTTTCGTCTTCCTCCTGCTCTTCCTCTTTGAGTTTTCGTCTTCCTCCTGCTCGTCCTCTTCCTCCTCCATCACACCTCTTGGGCCCTGATTCTTGTGTTCCTCAGACTGTCTTTTCCTCCTTTGTACTTCTGGTTTGTCCTGTGAGCTTTCGTCTTCCTCCTGCTCTTCCTCTTCCTCCTCCATCACACCTCTTGGGCCCTGTTTCTTGTGTGCCTCAGACTCCTTCTTCGTCCTGTGTAGAGTGGTGTGCGTCGTTGTGTTCTTATGTGCTTCAGAGAGTTGTTTGGTAGTGCTCTCATGGGCCTCAGACTGTTGGCTTTTTGACCGCTGTACTGTAGTGTGGATGGCAGTGATACGTGCCTCAGATTCTTGCTTTTTCATCCTCTGTTTTGTAGTGTGGGTAGCAGTGTCTGTATGTGCCTCAGACAATTCTTTCTTCCTCCTGTGTATGGCTGTGCGGTCAATGGAGTCATATCGGAAGGGAGTTTTGGGAGACAACTCCATAACATTATCCACCACTAGCAGCCTCTTCCTCTGTGGCTTTGCGGGGCCCTGAGAGGACTGCTGAGGGGTGTCGGTTGGGTGGGTGTCTGTGTCCGGTCGTTGCGCGGGACGGTCTTGAAGAAGCTCCTGCGTTTCATTCTGAGAGAGCGCTCTTTTGTGGATTCGTTTTTCAAGCTTGTCTATGTGGTTGAGTGGAGTGTTGAGAGCGTATGTGGAGTCCTCACTTTGGGATTCCTCTTTGTCGGAGTTTTCTGAGCCTGTATTCATGATGTCCTGATGTTTGGCCTTCTTGGTGATGTGTCTAGTGGATGTCTTAGCTGCAGATTTCCTTTCTGAGGGTAACACTCTTCTTCTGGTGTATCTGGGCACGTGTTGTTTCTTCTTTTCTCCCTCCTTCTGGTGCTCTCTCAGCCCTGGGAGGAGAAAGACATCAGTGCATGAGAAATAGTCATGTCTGGCAAACTCAAGACATTTTCCTACAGTTGACTTAAAAGCACCTCAGGTTAAGTGATGTGATAGTTTCATCCCCAACACTATGAGGCCAAAAAACAGGAAGGCATGCATGAGAATATGATTTCCTTCTCACTGCAGAATTTAGTTGTAGTAAAATGTAGCAGGAGAAGGAAGACTACAATGACAAAGTAGATAAAAAGGAGAACTGAAAAAAAAAGAGTGAAAATAAGAAAATAGACAAAGGATTTACAAAAAGAGAAACAGGTCCAGTAATGAGAGATATTAGGAGAAGGAAAATAAGGAAGTAGGAACAGGAAAACTAACAAAAAAAAGAAACATCTGAAACATTTGAAACATTTATTAATAGCCTATTAGGTGAAGTTACATATGTTGATGTATGTATTGTTAGAGGCCAGCCTTTATAGAAGCATAAACTTTTCAGGCAATAAAAAGAGGAAGGATAGAGAAGATTATGAAAAGAGGAATAGGCCCAGCAGACACACACACACACACACACACACACACACACACACACACACACACACACACACACACACACATTGGAGAAATTGGACAAGGAAGATCCAGTGGTATGTGACAGAAGTGTGACAAGAGGCAATGGTAAGAAATTGAAGAAGTGACTGTAGGAGAGACATCAAGTAATACAGTTTTCCATACAGAAGCATAACATGGAACGGACTTGACGAGGAGACTGTGTGTGCAAAAACGACTCATGAATTTAAAGCCAAACTGGATAATAAGTGTTCTGGAGACGGGACAGCACGAGCCCAGTACAACTCTTTTTCCTGTATTTCACAACTAGGTAAATACAACTAGGTAGGTAAATACACACACACACAACCATACCCACCATCACCTGACCCCCTTCCACTCCATTCCCTTAATATAGCAAGCTTCCATCTCATTCCTACCCATCCCCTTCCTCACATATCATCCCTTCCTTCCATTCCCTTAACCTCTCCGCTGCGATTGGCACGGATTTGGCTTTTACTAGTAGCCTGGTAACATAAAGTCCCATGTTTTTCTCTGGCTCTGTGGTGGATAGTGGAGTGTTTCCCATGTGGTATTGGTGTGCTGGATGTCCCCTCCCAAGGCGCAGAACGTAACATTTTTCTTCATTGAATTGTAGCAGCCACTTTTTGTTCCATTCCTGTAGCTTGGTGATGTCTTCTTGTAGGAAATCCGCAGTCAACAGGTTAACACTACAACCTCTCTGCCCCTCACTACTTCCCCCCACCACCACCACCCACACGAGCACATGACTTACTACTTCTGTTCTGGAATTGGTACACCTCATCATCGGTAAGGTTGTAGGCAGTGATGTTGGGCAGGATCTTCTTCATAAACCTGGTCTTGAGGCTGGAGAATGGGTGGCTGGCTAGCATGGGACACCGATTCTCCATCTCCTGCCACAGAAGCAACCCACCGACCTGCAGGAGAGGACAGTTTTTAATTTTTTTTACAGCTATGGAACAGTGCAAGGGCGTAATGAAAAAAATAAAAAAAAGACCCGCTACTTAATGCTCCAGAACAGAGATTAAAGGAGGTGAGTTTGTTTGTTTTTGTTGTTGTTGTTTGTGGTTCATTGGTGTTTTTTGTTTTACAGGAAAAGGACAAAACAAAACCTACTGTCTCTGCAATGAAAGAAGGTTTACACTTTTCCTCTTTTTCAGAAATTTATTATTATTTTATTTCAAAAGGAGCTTCCTCAAGACTCCCTGAGCCCTGAACCCGGCCACTCACGTCTCCATATCGGTGGTTTTTGGAGATGAATTTGAGGATGAGCAGGTCATCGTCCAGCGTGAACTCTGTCCTGAACATCCTCTTCTTCAACCCTGCGGAGGAGAGGTGGGTCAGGAGGAGGGGGAGGAGGAGGAGGAAAACCACGTAGACAGAATATGAAAACAAGGAGGAGGAGAAATTTAACCATGTAGCTAAGAAAACAAGGAGGAGGAGAAATTTAACCATGTAGCTAAGAAAACAAGGAGGAGGAGGAAGAAAACCACATTGCTACAGTAAAGAAAAACAAAATATACAAGTAAATAAAAACAAATAAAAATAATGACATACTAGGAAATTTACAGATGAACATAGCTATACCAGTGGGAAACAAAATATACTTTCATAAATAAAAATAACATTATCTTATTCCTAGGGTGAAGGAGACAGGGCAAGGGCAAGGAAAAAAATAAAAACAACAATGCCAGTCTCTCTTCATTCCACCCCTTTCCCCTTCCACTCCATTCCCTTAACACAAGAACCTCCCATCTCATTCCTACCCATCCCCTTCCCCCTAACACAAGAACCTCCCATCTCATTCCTACCCATCCCCTTCCCCCTAACACAAGAACCTCCCATCTCATTCCTACCCATCCCCTTCCCCCTAACACAAGAACCTCCCATCTCATTCCTACCCATCCCCTCCTTCCTCACACTCCATCCCCTTCCTATCCCCTTCTCTCCTGACAGCCACAGCAATGCCTCACCTTTCTTGGCCACCTCCATCGTGCCCCCCAGCTGCCTCAAGTCACTGGGGTCAAGGCCGTGCCGCTTGTAGCTCATGAGGTTGGGCAAGATGCGCATTCGATAGCGTTCCTTCAGACTCTGCCATGTTCGTCCTGAAGAAAAGGAGGGTGAGGGTGAGTCTGTTAGGTTGAGGGAAGGGAAGGTGTGGGCTGGATCTCTTAGGGTTGGTGGGAGATTAAGAGAGTAGCGTTCCTTCAGACTCTGCCATGTTCGTCCTGAAGAAAAGGAAGGTGTGGGTGAGTCTGTTAGGTTAAGGGAAGGGAAGGTGTGGGCTGGGTCTCTTAGGGTTGGTGGGATATAAAGAGAGAGTGCTCCAGCATCCAGTCACTTCCCACCACACTCCACAAACTGTCTCGTGTTGGAAGGATTAACAATGACCTGAACCAGTTACAAATGCAGGAACAAGACACAGACCTTGATAAAAGTGGGAATAACGGAGAAATGAAAAGGAGCAAGTAGATAAGACAGACAGGAGGTTGGGAATGAAGGTTGTGGGAAGGGAAGGTGAGGGTTGGCTCTGTTAGGGTGAGACTAGAGGGAAGGAAAGGGAAGAAAGGGAGAGAAAAGATTGTGAGTTTAGAGGAAAGGTGAGAAAAAGGAGAAAGGGGGGAGGAAAAGGAAGAGAAAAGGAGAGGGATGGGGAAGGAATGTTAAGGAGAAAGAGGGAGGAGAGAAAGGGATAAAAAGGGAGAAAGGAAAGTAGGAAAAGGGAGAAAGAGGGAGAGGGGCAAAAAAGAGAAGAGGAAAAAATGGGGAAAAGGGAGGAAAAAATGGGGAAAAGGGAGAGGAAAAAATGGGGAAAAGGGAGAGAGAGAAAGAGGGAGAAATGAGAGAGAGAGAGGAGCAAAAAATGGGGAAAAGGGAGAGGAATAAAATGGGGAAAAGGGAGAGAGGAAAAAATGGGGAAAAGGGAAGGAGTAGAAGGTAGAGGGAGAGGGAAAAGAGAAGAGAAAGGGAAAAGGATAAAAAGACAGACATTACTTATTGACCTCTCCTCCTCCTCCTCCTCCTCACCCCATACCAACACTCACTGTGACCCATGTTCCCCTCCATCTCCTGCCAGAACGCCCGTCCACCCACAAGATCATGGCCTTGGTTACTGATGATGTACTTCAGGATGTCCACATCTTCATCAATCCTGTAGTTCCCCTTCCTGCAGGACACAAGGACATGCATTAACAACATTACGAAGGAGTCTGTGTAGGATGAGGATAAAGAAAATGAAGCTACTCGAATGTATGTTCAGCGCAAAATGTAGTTAAGCATTTCAGCCTGGGTTATGTTCATGGGAGAGGAGTCAACCTGCTCCCCCCCCCTTCTCTCTCTCTCCCACTCACCTCTCTGCGACAGGGGCACTGGGACTCTTGAACAGGGGGCAGTTATTCTGGCTTGAGGTCTCAGAGGAGGTGCTTACAGTGGGCAGGCTCATCCAACTTCCCCGGGAGGCTGATGGAGCTGGGTTGCCGCTTGGCCCTGGATGAGATGATGCAGCCCTTGTTTGTCTGTCTGTGGTGGTTTGCCTTCCACGATCCTTCGCTGGGTTGCTGCCCATCCACCTCTTTCCAACATAAACATGAGGGATTTTGGGAGTTATTTCCTCCCATCTAGTCTCAGAGGAACTCCCGGCGTCCACTCTACATTCACGGCGAGTTCGTTTGCTCTCTGCTTCCTTGGACAGCTTGGTATTGGCAACGGGGGTCAGCTGAACCCTTGGCTGAATATTCCTCAAGACAGGCTCCTCCTCCTCCTCCTCGTCCTCCTCAATCGCTGGATGGTAGCGCCTCCTCTTCCTTCTTTTCTGTTTCCTGATTCTGAGCTCTTCCTCGCTGGCGTGCTGACTTTCACTGCTGTCGCTGTCGATGGCCACGCTCTCTGTCTGGTGATTTGTCAGCCTGCCGTTTCTCCTCCTTGGATGAGCCTTCCTGCCAGAGTGTGCGGAGGCTCTGTCCAGTCCGTTGGCATTCCTGATTCTGACCTCTTCCTTGCTGACCTGACTTTCGCTGCTGCTGCTGTCGCTGTCGATGGTCACGCTCTCTGTCTGGTGATCTGTCAGCCTGCCGTTTCTCCTCCTTGGGTGAACCTTCCTGAGCTTCCTGTCCAAGCGTTCGGAGGTCCTGTCCCGTCCACTGGGGTTCCTGACTCTGAGTTCCCCGTCACTAGAGGGCTGACTTTCACTACTGCTGTTGGCTACGTTATATGTTTGGTGAGTTGTCAGTCTGCTGTTTGAACTCCTTGGGTGACTCCTAGGCTTCCTGTCCGAGTGTGAGGTCCTGTCCTGTCCACTGAGGTTGCCCATGTTGAAGATGACCATTGATGCCTCGCTGATGGTCCCGTCCCTCTGGCGGCGGGCAGCGGCAGCACGCACTTTGTTGTTCTGCCGTGGATGTCGTCTTGTGGCCCTGCTGTCTGAGGCATCACCAGCGGCTAGACTGGGAAGTTCTACATCAGTTTCTTCATCATCATCATCATCTGTCACTAATCTCTGCACCTCCTCCTCCTCCTCCTCCATCATCCTGTGTTCTTCGTCTAAGGTGAGGGTCAGGGGCTCCTCAGTTGACTCATCTTGTACTCTATGCCTCAAAGAAGGACGGTAAGAAGTAGGCATAGAGGAAGCAGGGCCTCTCTCTTCCCCTCCCTCGTCTCTGTGTAAGTTTGTTGAGTAGACTGAACTGTTTTCTTCCTCTGCGTCACGGGAGGCTGCGGCACGGCTGTCATACCGGCGAGGGGGTTTCGTCTGGCTGATGCTGGAGGTGTTGGTTCCTTTGGCAGCACCTCGAAGCATTATGTTCTCCAGCACAACAGAACAGTTCTTGACTGGGGATTCTTGTGGCTTCCCTGCATCCTCCCTACTTGCTGTTGTGGAGGAAGGCTGCTGCTTCGGTGGTTGCCTGTGGGAGTGAGTGTGTGGGTATTAGTGGGGGTCCTGACACTGTCTGACACTAATATATAGATACCATGTACATATAACTGTCACTTATTCCTTAACCCTTAAACTGCTAAACGCTCGCAGCGAGCGGTAGCGCATTTGCTGGTGGTGCTAAATGCTCGCTGCGAACTCCATCCAGTCACATTCAAATCTCCCTCGTATTTGTGTTCCAACAATATTTCTCACCCCACAGCATTGCCAATTCAGTGGGTTTTCCACTAAATTTGGTGGAAAATCATATCAGCCTAGTGCGGAAAATCTACGGATGAGAAATGGGTGGATGTTCTTGTCCAATATAGCGGCATTTTTGCATAGCCTCACCAATCTCCTCACTGATTCTTTGACCAAATAGATGTAAATTTTGCAGTTGGCAATACTACCTTGCCAGAACCCCATCAAGAGATCTCTGCAGTCGCCTCAACATGGCTGACCGTCGCACATGGAATGACGTGAGTGTTCACAGACAACACCCCCTGAACGTGCCTGTACGTTCGTAGGAGAGGCACACATAACCGAATCCTATAGATCTGGGCCTCCTCTTTCCAATGGTGTTTTTGGTTTTTAGCTGTGATGAATAGTTTTTTAGATATAAAGGTTAAAAGAGACCCCCCTGCCTCCATTCGGCTGCCATAGTGCGCCTGGGGGGATGGTCGCCTTCCTCGCCAAGCGCAAAGAAAGGGTTAAAACTGAATGGATATTTTAATTGTTAATTTTATTTATTTATACATTTTTTTGGTAGTGTGTATGTATGTTGAAATGTTCCTTGCCAAGTAGCATATGAATCTGGGAATAAATAAAAGAAAAAACGAACTGAAATGAGAACGTGACATCATGGGTCCAAGTACATTACCAGTGGGGGGATACATGCAAAATTTTGTGAGGCTAAGTAAAAAAATTAAGTCAGGACGCCTTTTTTGGTTTTGAGAGCGTGCCCGCCTAATAGTGAGGCAGTTCCGCCGACACCCGTCAAGGATACGGAGTCTATGGATGAGGATAAAGAAAATGAAGCTACTCGAATGTATGTTCAGCGCAAAATGTAGTTAAGCATTTCAGCCTGGGTTATGTTCATGGGAGAGGAGTCAACCTGCTCCCCCCCTTCTCTCTCTCTCCCACTCACCTCTCTGCAACAGGGGCACTGGGACTCTTGAACAGGGGGCAGTTATTCTGGCTTGAGGTCTCGGAGGAGGTGCTTACAGTGGGCAGGCTCATCCAACTTCCCCGGGAGGCTGACGGAGCTGGGTTGCCGCTTGGCCCTGGATGAGATGATGCAGCCCTTGTTTGTCTCTCTGTGGTGGTTTGCCTTCCCCGATCCTTCGCTGGGTCACTGCCCATCCACCTCTTTCCAACATAAACATGAGGGATTTTGGGAGTTTTTTCCTCCCATCTAGTCTCAGAGGAACTCCCGGCATCCACTCTACATTCACGGCGAGTTCGTTTGCTCTCTGCTTCCTTGGACAGCTTGGTATTGGCAACGGGGGTCAGCTGAACCCTTGGCTGAATATTCCTCAAGACAGGCTCCTCCTCCTCCTCCTCGTCCTCCTCAATCGCTGGATGGTAGCGCCTCCTCTTCCTTCTTTTCTGTTTCCTGATTCTGAGCTCTTCCTCGCTGGCGTGCTGACTTTCACTGCTGCTGCTGTCGCTGTCGCTGGCCACGCTCTCTGTCTGGTGATTTGTCAGCCTGCCGTTTCTCCTCCTTGGATGAGCCTTCCTGCCAGAGTGTGCGGAGGCTCTGTCCAGTCCGTTGGCGTTCCTGATTCTGACCTCTTCCTTGGTGACCTGACTTTCGCTGCTGGTGTTGGCTACGTTATCTGTCTTGTGATCTGCCAGCCTGCCATTTCTCCCCCTTTGAGCCTTCCTGAGGTTCCTGTCTGAGTGTTCAGAGGTCCTGATTCTGAGTTCCCTGTCGCTAGAGGGCCAACTTTCGGTGCTGCAGTTGGCTACATTATCTGTCTGGTGATCTGTCAGCCTGCCGTTTCTCCTCCTTGGGTGAACCTTCCTGAGCTTCCTGTCCAAGTGTTCGGAGGTCCTGTCCCGTCCACTGGGGTTCCTGATTCTGAGTTCCCCGTCGCTAGAAGGCCGACTTTCACTACTGCTGTTGGCTACGTTATATGTTTGGTGAGTTGTCAGTCTGCTGTTTGAACTCCTTGGGTGACTCCTAGGCTTCCTGTCCGAGTGTGAGGTCCTGTCCTCTCCACTGAGATTGCCCATGTTGAAGATGACCATTGATGCCTCGCTGATGGTCCCGTCCCTCTGGCGGCGGGCAGCAGCAGCACGCACTTTGTTGTTCTGCCGTGGATGTCGTCTTGTGGCCCTGCTGTCTGAGGCATCACCAGCGGCTAGACTGGGAAGTTCTACATCAGTTTCTTCATCATCATCATCTGTCACTAATCTCTGCACCTCCTCCTCCTCCTCCTCCATCATCCTGTGTTCTTCGTCTAAGGTGAGGGCCAGGGGCTCCTCAGTTGACTCATCTTGTACTCTATGCCTCAAAGAAGGACGGTAAGAAGTAGACATTGAGGAAGCAGGGCCTCTCTCTTCCCCTCCCTCGTCTCTGTGTAAGTTTGTTGAGTAGTTTGAACTGTTTTCTTCCTCTGCGTCACGGGAGGCTGCGGCACGGCTGTCATCCCGGCGAGGGCGTTTCGTCTGGCTGGAGGTGTTGGTTCCTTTGGCAGCACCTCGAAGCATTATGTTCTCCAGCACAACAGAACAGTTCTTGACTGGGGGTTCTTGTGGCTTCCCTGCATCCTCCCTACTTGCTGTTGTGGAGGAAGGCTGCTGTTTCGGTGGTTGCCTGTGGGAGTGAGTGTGTGGGTGTTAGTGGGGGTTCTGACACTGTCCGGCACTAATATATAGATACCATGTGCACATAAAGTGCCGTCCACACGATGGGTGGGCAGTCGCGGAATCAGGCGGACTGATGATGAGGTAAGGCCGGTGAGCGGCCACACTAGCCGACCGCGAGTGAGCAGCCCACACTGTTCACTGAGTCGTCAGTCTACGCTGAACTGTCGAAGGTGGAGTACGCATGGATGCCGCCACTGCCAACGCAGCTCTTCAAGAGGCCCTTTTGTGGACCATTGTGGGAGCTGCTTCCACAAAGTCAAAGAAGAAGAGGAGGAATGTTTGGTGCAAGAAATGGATTTCCAGGCAGAGTGAAAGAGGAAGTTTTGCACAAATTTTCTCTGAGCTTGCAATGGAACGCCCCGATGACTTTGAGAACTACACCAGAATGCCACCAGTGTACCGAGCAGATGTTTCACTTGTTGCGTATTGGTACATCTGTGGCCCGAATAGCCCTTTCGGTAAACTTTTACAAACATGAGTATATAAACAATTTGTGTGTAAATTTGTATTTATTATGACTGCAGATGTGTTGCAATGGTACCAGGTAATAAGTTAAACATGATAAGGTGATAAGTATGTATGTAAAAAGAATAAAAAAAGGCATCCAAAATACATATAAAGTTTGGTGACATTTCACTTCCAAATATAAGCATTGCATTATGCAACAGTAATCAACTGTAGAGGAAAATTCCCCTCATAGCAGATAACATAAAAAAATAGATAAACTAGACGCATATCACTCGGAGACTGCAAACCTCCGCACTTCCATGGGGCAGGCGAGAGCGCTGAGTTGCCAAACGCTGTTAACGTATCAAAACTGAATGGATATTTTAATTGTTAATTTTATTTATTTATACAT
Organism: Eriocheir sinensis; assembly: GCF_024679095.1. Taxonomy (NCBI): domain Eukaryota; kingdom Metazoa; phylum Arthropoda; class Malacostraca; order Decapoda; family Varunidae; genus Eriocheir; species Eriocheir sinensis. The sequence goes on from NC_066569.1 coordinate 9,770,296, forward strand.
TTTTTTGGTAGTGTGTATATATGTTGAAATGTTCCATGCCAAGTAGCATATGAATCTGGTAAAAAAAAAAAAAAAAAAAAAAAAGGTACAATCCACCTCAACACCCCAAAGCCACACTGAGGGGGTGCAGCAGGACACCTCATATCCAGCATCCACCAAAACTGTCCACTAAATAAACATCTTTCACCTGCGAGTGTTGGTTTTGTTCCCCTGCACGCCAAACACAGCAAAGTCCAGCCATCCACAAGCTGTTTTGATCACTCCCTGAATCCCAGGTCTACAACATTTTTTTTTTTTTCGTGTTTAAAACTTCGTGGTTTCAAGGAGTGGCTATGCTTACCTGACAAGTTGGCCATCCCAGGTGAAGTACCCGAGCATGATGGTATTCAGGTCGACGCCGTCATCATGCGTCGGGTCCCTGTGCACCCTGCAGAAGGAGTTACCAAGGTGAGTCACGCTGAACAAGACCAGGAAGATGAAATAACCAAGAAATGTGACATAACGATGATAACAGAAAATTAAGGAAAATAGTCGTATTACTGGGTGAAAGCACAACAAAAGAACATGATGAACAGTATTAGTTAAGATAATAAAGAAAAGATTAATAAGGGCTTTCGTAGGAGCAAGGGGAGAGAGGCAAGTAATAAACCACAGACCCAATGAAAAAAATAATAAATAAATGAGAATAACATCTCCCCAAAGACATGAAGAAAAAAGAAAGAAGAAAAGAAATACAGAAAAAAAAGATAAAATGAAAAGAAATACAGAAAAAAGAAGGAAAGGAAGAAAAGAAATTAAGAAAAAAAAGAAATGAAAAATAAAGAAAAAAGGTAAAAAGAAAATAAATAAATAAAAAGAAAATAACAAAAAAAGAAAGAAGAAAAAGTAAGAAGAAAAAATAAGAAAATAAAGAAATAAGGAAAAAAGGTAAAGAAAAGAAATAAAGAAAAAGTAAACAAGAGAAAGAAGAAAGAAAAGAAATAATAACAAGAAGGAAAAAGAGGCAAAGTCCCACCAGTAGTCCTTGAGTGGCAGCAGCTCCTTGCGCTTGACACAGTTCAGGACGTAGAGGTAGCTGAAGGTGTTGAGCGTCCTGGCGGTGGACGGCTTGTGCTGCCTCGCTGAGCTCTCCGGCGCCAGCACTACGGTGTGGGGCCCCGCCTCCTCCACCACCTCACCCCCATATGTCTGCAACGCAAGCAACATTTCACTTTTAAAATTTTGAACCGACTTTTCTTTTTTTCAATTTTGCTTGATGGAGTTTTTGGTATTTTCTCTTGTCTTGCTGCTTATAGTTGAGAAGCCCTCTCACAGGAGGCGCGAGGAGGACGGGTTGAGGGTGGGGTGGGGGGGTCAAGTCTCCCTATCGTGGGTTAGTTTAGATTGATTTGTGAAATTTAATTGATATCAGTACTTGCTTGAAACCCATTTCATCATTCGTAGTTGCAGCGTGCCGCAGCGGTGACTGGTGATATTGGCTGCTCGGTGCAAAACATGGCGCAGTAAGCATCAGACAGTGATAAGATTACGCCTCCAGCTCTTTCACTAGTACTTGCTTTTATATAAGTAATTATGTATTGAGAGCTGGCTTCCCAGTACCCCCTCCTCATCGTGTGGATTGTGGGGTCGGGAAGCCCACCAGGTGAGTTAACCAGGTGAGTAAACCTTCACTGCCTGACCTGACCCATCCTCCCTACACCATGACAAGCTGACCACCACTTTAATTAATAACACTTTACCGGACAATTTACTGATATTTAGACCATTATTTCATGTTCCTGGGTGTTATTCTAGACACACACCCATGACCACTACTGCCTGACCTGACCACCCTCATCTGCCCTGAATCGTCCCTCCCACACAATGACAACCAAGCCATTCCTCTGACAACACTTTCTAGGGCAATTTATTGATATTTAGACCATTATTTCATGTTCCCGGGTGTTATTCTAGACCCAGTACCTGACCTGACCAGACTCGTCCTTCCCACACCATGACAAGCTAACCATCCCCCTGACAATACTTTCTAGGGCAATTTACTGATATTTAAACCATTATTTCACATTCCCGGGTGTTATTCTAGACCCTCACCCATAACCTCCACTACCTGACCTGACCTATCCTAACCTGACCAGACTCGTCCTTCCCACACCAAGACAAGCTAACCATCCCCCTGACAACACTTTCTAGGGCAATTCACTGATATTTAGACCATTATTTCATGTTCCCGGGTGTTATTCTAGACCCTCACCCATAACCTCCACTACCTGACCTGACCTATCCTAACCTGACCAGACTCGTCCTTCCCACACCAAGACAAGCTGACCATCCCCCTGACAACACTTTCTAGGGCAATTCACTGATATTTAGACCATTATTTCATGTTCCCGGGTGTTATTCTAGACCCAGTACCTAACCTACCCTAACCTGACCTGACTCGTCCTTCCCACACCAAGACAAGCTGACCATCCCCCTGACATTACTTTCTAGGGCAATTTACTGATATTTAAACCATTATTTCACATTCCCGGGTGTTATTCTAGACCCTCACCCATAACCTCCACTACCTGACCTGACCTATCCTAACCTGACCAGACTCATCCTCCCCACACCAAGACAAGCTAACCATCCCTCTGACAATACTTTCTAGGGCAATTTATTGATATTTAGACCATTATTTCATGTTCCCGGGTGTTATTCTAGACCCAGTACCTGACCTGACCAGACTCATCCTTCCCACACCAAGACAAGCTACCCATCCCCCTGACAATACTTTCTAGGGCAATTTACTGATATTTAAACCATTATTTCACATTCCCGGGTGTTATTCTAGACCCTCACCCATAACCTCCACTACCTGACCTGACCTATCCTAACCTGACCAGACTCGTCCTTGCCACACCAAGACAAGCTAACCATCCCCCTGACAACACTTTCTAGGGCAATTTACTGATATTTAGACCATTATTTCACATTCCCGGGTGTTATTCTAGACCCTCACCCATAACCTCCACTACCTGACCGGACCTATCCTAACCTGACCAGACTCGTCCTTCCCACACCAAGACAAGCTGACCATCCCCCTGACAACACTTTCTAGGGCAATTTACTGATATTTAGACCATTATTTCATGTTCCCGGGTGTTATTCTAGACCCAGTATCTAACCTACCCTAACCTGACCTGACTCGTCCTTCCCACACCAAGACAAGCTGACCATCCCCCTGACAATACTTTCTAGGGCAAATTACTGATATTTAGACCATTATTTCATGTTCCCGGGTGTTATTCTAGACCCAGTACCTGACCTGACCAGACTCATCCTCCCCACACCAAGACAAGCTGACCATCCCCCTGACAATACTTTCTAGGGCAATTTACTGATATTTAGACCATTATTTCATGTTCCCGGGTGTTATTCTAGACCCACTACCTGACCTACCCTAACCTGACCTGACTCGTCCTCCCCACACCAAGACAAGCTGCCCATCCCCCTGACAACACTTTCTAGGGCAATTTATTGATATTTAGACCATTATTTCATGTTCCCGGGTGTTATTCTAGACCCAGTACCTGACCTGACCAGACTCATCCTCCCCACACCAAGACAAGCTAACCATCCCCCTGACAATACTTTCTAGGGGAATTTACTGATATTTAAACCATTATTTCACATTCCCGGGTGTTATTCTAGACCCTCACCCATAACCTCCACTACCTGACCTGACCTATCCTAACCTGACCAGACTCGTCCTTCCCACACCAAGACAAGCTGACCATCCCCCTGACAACACTTTCTAGGGCAATTTACTGATATTTAGACCATTATTTCATGTTCCCGGGTGTTATTCTAGACCCAGTATCTAACCTACCCTAACCTGACCTGACTCGTCCTTCCCACACCAAGACAAGCAAACCATCCCTCTGACAATACTTTCTAGGGCAAATTACTGATATTTACGCCATTATTCCACCCTCGGCAGCTTTATAGTACAACGGCGTATGTGTGGAGCCAGCAGGGGGCCATACTCACCCTGATTAGCCTTGAAACCCTGCCGCAGAATTTACAGCCGCTGGTGACGAAGGTGAGCCGCTCCCCCTGGTCGTTAGTGAATAAATGGCTCGTTTCAGACATTATATTAAGTCCCGAGGAGCCACAGGGGAGGAAAAAAGGGCACGCATCACTGAGGTCGAGGAGGAGGAAGCCACACGCGTTTCACCGTTACCACATTATCGTATTTTCTCGGTTTTCTCGCTTGTGATTGTGGCAAATAAGACCGGTAATTATAGGTTTTAATGAGAACTGCACATGGATCTCAATATCGGGGTGGGAATGACAGGTTTTGGTGGGTAATGGGGAAATATAAGTGGCTGAGTACGACAATATGGCAACGTTGCTTCTCCCTCCCTTGTTTGACCTCCCGCTGTATTGCCAAGTCTTATTTAAACACCTTATATATCCCTAACTAACTAACTAACTACAATATTTGGTTATTTTCGTCTTTCTTGTCTTGTTAGTGTTGATTTGGTTGGTTTCTGTTCCCTTATGTTCCTTTATTCTTCATTCTTACTCGTTTCATTCATCTGTTATAAAAACACCTCATATATATCCCTAACTAATAACTAACCACCAATACTTGCTTCGATCATTTATTCCACATCACAATTATTAAAACGCCTTATATTTTCCTAATGAACTAACTACAGTACCATATTTTCATCGTTCTGCTTAATTATATAGCAATTAGCGCGTTGATTTGGCTGGTTTAATTACTGTTCCCTTCTGTTCATATATTCTTTATTCTTAGCCTACTCGTATATATCATCCACCTCACAATTATTAAAACAACATATATTTGGGTTGATTTTGGATATATATGGCTGTTTTTTCCCTCTTAGATTCTGATATAAGGGTTCATAAAGATTGATTGATTGATAAAGAATAAGGAAGAAGGGATATTAAGAAAAAGGGATGAAGACAAAAGAAATAAGGAATAAAGGAATGAGGAATAGAGATTTGAATAAGGAAATAAGCGATAAGGGAATAAAAGGTATCGCGTGAACTTGGCAACACTTTCCCGCCAAAAGCTATATACGTTCCAAGGACATATTATCATTATTATTGGTTATTATAATTATAGCTACATCGTCACTATAAAACAATGACTTCTCAGAATACTACGAGGTGAACTTTGCTGAAATGAATAAAGAAATAAACAAAATAATGGGGATCTGCGTATAGCTATCCATATATCATAACCGCCAACCGTTCCCGCCACGCTGACTAACCTAACCTAACCCAAACTCAACAAAAACGACATATTATGATTTGTTTGATTTGAAAATAGCGATCATGGTGAGAGAGAGAGAGAGAGAGAGAGAGAGAGAGAGAGAGATGACAAAGGCAGGAAATATTGCGTAGATATAATGGAAATAAGGAGTATAGGGAAATAGATAAGGAATGAAGAAAGCAAATAAAAAATAAGGAAAATAAATAAAGGAAAAGGAAGAAAAGACTCGATCGGATCCTGCCATACCATACTGTTTTTCAGCGAGATTCCAGCCTCTCGATCCCTTTCTCTCTCTCTCCAGTGTTACTGAATCCCTCTGCACCCCGAGTTGTACTTAACCCTCGGGCACGCCCCCACGCCCTCCCTCCTCCAGGCTGCCTCGGCCACCCCCTGCACACGAAGTGAAGATATCGCTCACACCGCACCCTTGAGGGCCGCCGCTGAAGACCAAGAAGACTATATAGCATAGTCTCCTTGCTGAAGACACACTCACCCACCTGTAGCAGCCAAGAGCACGCCACACTCACCCATGTCAGCCGTGCGGGCCGGGGTGCTGCTGCTGCTGTCCCTGCTGGCGGGGGCGGGGCGCGGCGCGCGGCTCCCCGTGGTGGCCAGGAAGGGGCAGCCCACCAGCCACCTCCTCAAGTTCAGAATGGAGAAGCCGAGGTCTTCGTACTGCGCCAAGTACCGGGGCCAGCCCTACTACAGCACCGTGACGCTGGAGCCGGGGGACAGCGTGGCGCTGCCCTGCCAGTACTGCGGCATGTACGCCGTCAGGGAGAAGCTGTGGTTCCGCGCCGGCTTCGTGTGGCGGCGGCCGTGGGACCTGCAGGAAAGGCTGCGGCAGCTGGGCGTGAAGCGGGAGGTGCTGGTTTTCACGTCGCCGCTGGACCTGCTGGGGCGACTCAAGAAGAGGAACAAGAAATTTCTGATGTCGAAGGAGGAGGAGAAGAGGGAAGCACGGAGACTGAGGAGGCTGAAAGCGGCGGCCCCGTGGCCCACGTCCCGAGGCTTCAGGAGGAAGTATGGCAAGCATGGCCCCTCAGACATCGGCACGGAGCGGATGAAGCAGCGCAGGCTGCTGGAGTTAGTCTGGCGGTACAGGCTGTATCACGGCGTGGTCTCTCCCGGGGAGGAGGACAAGTTTTTGGCAAAGTTCAGGTACAAGGAGAGGATGGGGCACGCGTCGTTCACCAAGGAGCTGCGGGAATACATACAGAACCTGAAGATGTTCCCTTGGCTGTACATGCGGGAAGACTCTGCGAGGGAGCAGCTGCGCGGGGAGATGGACAAGTTGTGGCTCGTGTGGCTGTACACCTCCCACCAGCTGTACCCAAAGAGGAAGCAGATGACTTGGGAGCAGAACGTGAAGCTGGTCAGGGATGCCATCCGTAAATACGGGAAGCAGACGGCCAGCGCCGCACTGACGAAGGCGATGGGCCAGATCACCCAGCACTACTATAAGCCCACACTCTTCAAAGCCTTCGACGCCGCCGCCATGAATGTGGACGACGCCAGGCTGGCAGACGACGCACAAGACGCAGAAGGAGAGAGGGGGCAGATACAGCCATTAGACAAACACAAGGCAAAGGCTCTACTCCAACAACGAATCCTTCACAGGAACTTCCACAGAGTCGTCAACACCACACAAACCACACTCTTGAGCAAGTTCTTGGAGGAGGCCAAGAACTACAAATCGGGGAAGCGGCCTCAGTACCCGCATGGCATCCTACAGCAGTCCCTCCGCTTCCGTTGGGACAAGGACGAGAACAAGGAAATGGCGCACAAGATCTCCCTGGAGCTCCTACTGTCCAGCGTCAGCGCCGGGGACATGGTAAAGGCGAGGGAGGTGGCGGACAGCATAGCCTCCTCCAGCCAACTGAGGAGGATGGCTCGGCAGCTGAGGGTGTACGGCTTGGTGCGGGCCATCGCCGGGCGAACGCTGGACACGGAGGAGGTGCAGCAAGCGGCAGCACGGCTGTACGACGGCACGAAGATGGTGGAGCTGGTGGCCGACAGCTTGGACTACGAGATGGTGACGCAGCACCTCCTGGGGGTGTTTGACGTGCCGGTCAGGGAGTACACTGTGATGAGCCAACTCTCCCACCTCAGGCCCCGGGACCGTCACGTTCAGCTCTCTGACGAGTCCCTGGTCCTGTACCGCGCTGTCGCCGAGGACACTGGCCTCTACACCTGCACCAGCGGCTTCCTGGAGGACTTCACCCCCAGCTGCTTCACCTACTATTTGGAGGTGCTGGAGGAGCGGGGTCACTTCTCCCAGGAGGAGGGGAGCCAGGAGGACTACGAGACCTACAAGAAACGGGTAGAGCTGGAATTCAACAGGGTTCTGAAAAGCTACTGGGAGCACGATGATGGCTTCCTCAAGGACACAGCGTTCCATATCCTGGAGGGCGGTGAGACCGAGTGTTCGGCGTGCAGCGGCAAGACTGGTGTCAAGAAGCGCGACATTGAACTTAGGATCGTCAACACGAGGCTGAAGATCAAGTTCAGCGTCGTTCAGAGAGTGAGGGACAGGATGAGCTTCTCCAGGATCACGAGGACCGCTGGCTACAGACGCAAACGAGCGCGGGAGCAGCGTGTCGGCGTACATGTCCGCTCCCCGGACATCCGAAGGCTGGCCCCGTCTTTCCACACCTTCGCCCGGGACAAGATAGCGGAATTCATGCTGGTGATGCCCTGCCTTGGGACGCGCGTCTGCAAAGAGGACATGGAGAGCCTCACCCCAGAAGACTTTTTCAAGCGGCAGTCGCTGGCCTACGTGCACGAGGCCAAGGCAGGCCACCCGGTGAAGATGACCTGCCCGACGCGGCACCCGGCGAGGGTGGTCTGGTACTTTAACGGGCAGCCGCTGTTCCCCACGCGACAGGTGTTCATCAACAAGGGCCGGGTGGGCATCGCCAAGGTCACCGCCAACCACACCGGCAACTACTCCTGCGTCATCGCCATGACCGAGGGTGGCAGGACCACCTTCCAGCCCCAGGGGTTTGTATACCTCAAGCTGAACACCAAGACCATCGAGATCCAGCTGTACACGGTGCTATATGACCTGGGGGTGCTGTTCCTGCTGCTGCTGGTGGTGCAGGTGCCACTGGCCTGCATCACGCCCCTGCACAAGTGGTACCAGGTGGAGGCGCGCCGCTACACCTTCATGATGAGCACGCTGTACAGGCTCAAGATGGCCATCGATGCCATGGGCTGGACAGAAGACTTTGAGGAGACCCGGAAGCTGCAGCGGCTGAGGCTGATCCAGAAGGCCATCGAGTCAAGGAAGGTGTGCAACATGGTGCGCCTCCAGGAGCAACTTGCCCAGCTCACCGAGGTGGACAGGGACATGGAAGAGTGGCTCGCCCTCCTCTCCAGCGAGATATGGAAGCTGCAGAACACCAACCACTCTCAGGCAGATTTGTGAGGCAGCAGCTGACCAGCCTTGTGGTGAAGGGTTACGGATTGTCTTTATCGGATGTTTTGTTTTACTGAAGATTTACAGCAATGTGAAGGAAGTCATTTTCCTTTCTTTTTTTCAACTATTTTCAGTTACAAACAAACCTCGGGTCTCAGGGTTATTGAGCCTTATCTGATGTTTTGTTTTTACTGAAGACTTGCAAAGTTGTGAAGTTTTTTTTCATTTGTTTTCACTTGTAAGCAATTGTTACCTTGCATCTCAGGGTTACTGATCGTCCTTATCCGATGTTGTTTTACTGAAGATTTGAAGGCTTACAATGATGTGGATTAAATGATGCTTCGTTTTTCTTTTCCACCTGTTTCCACTTTCATGCCACAAACCTTGCTGTGTTATGATTGCCCTTATCTTATGCTTTTTTTTTTACTGTAGATTTACTGAACATTTACTACGATGTGAATTAAAGCATGTTTCGTTGTCTATTCCACCTTTCTTTTCTATTTTTTTTCGCTTTCACATTACAAAACTTGCATCTCAGGGTTGTGAACACTCTCTATCTCGTGTTGTTTTACTTTACCGAAGACTTCCAATAATGTCGGTTAAATCACGTTTCAGTTTTCTCTTCCACTTGTCTCCACTTTCACCTCACTCACTGTTGTGGCTAATCATTATATCTGATGCTTTTTGTGTATTTTTCTGGAGTTTTGAAATATAGTAAATAATAAAGTAATGAGTATGAAAGTGTTTTTTTTAATGGTTACTGGCTGTGCTAATTTTCAACTCACTCCGAGACTCACACACAGTGATTATGGTGGCATGGGACATAACTTAAGACTATTTTAAAGGCCTTTCTCCCTCTCTTCTGCCATGAAAAAAGAAAATATTTATACCTTTCTTTATTTTGGGGTCAAGTTTTTATATACATTGAACTCCTTCCTCCAAGTTCTGCATGGTGAGGAAAGAGGAACACACACACACACACAAAATTGTCACACTCATCTACTGTATGGTAAAAACACACACACCATTATTCCAGCACTACAGAACACCCTCAATTTCACCACTCACTAACCCCAAACACACACACACATATACGCACACACACACACACACACACATATACACACACACACACCTAAGCGTCCTTCCACCAGTAGTCTTTGGTCTTCTGGTTGAGGTATCGGTAGAGCCACTTGATGCGCTTGTTGGCCTCCTTCAGTTTGCTGGGGCGCGTGATGGCCATATTGCGTCCCAGCACCTTCCTCTTCCGCAGCAGCATCTGGTACTCGTTGCCCTTGAACCCGCGCAGCCAGAGCGGGACATTGTACGACACGGAAGTTGGGTGGAGGTTTCCCGAGCCTAGGATGTCTGTTGAAGGTGCCAGTGTGGGTGGGGACGAGAGGAAAAATGGTACTTTTACTCACTGTTTTGTTTTGTTACCAGTGTTGCTAGTAGTGGTTGTGTTGTGGTAGTAGTGTGGATTGGGGTAGTGAGGGCATGTGGAGAGGGTGTTGTGTTGCTGTTATTAAGGGAAACAATGGTACTAATACTCTTTGTTTTGTGTTTATTAGTGTTGTTGTTAAGAGTAATGGTAGTGGTTGTGGATTGAGGCAGTGAGGGCTTGTGGAGGGGATGTTGTGTTGCTATTATTAGGGGAGACAATGGGACTTATACTCTTTCTTTTGTGTTTGCTATTCGTGTTATTGTTAAGGGTAGTTGTGGTAGTGTGGATTGAGGTAGTGAGGGCATGAGGAGGGGGTGTTGTGTTGCTATTATTAGGGGAAACAATGGTACGTCTACTCTTTGTTTTGTTTGTTATTAGTGTTGTTGCTAGTATAGTTGTAGGAGTAGGAGTAAAAGGAGTAACAGTAAGAGAAGGAGAAGGAGGTGTTAGGCTAGTGTTTAGGGCCACTACTACAACTATTGTTTAAACCCTCGTCAAAATGGAGAGTGTTAACCAAACCTATATACGATTTATATGATTTCCAGGACTGAGCGTTTCCCCAACATGACCATTTTCTTTCTTTCTATAGTGAAGGAGGTGACTTAAAGAAAAAAAAGAAAAAAAGGAGAAACAGAAGAAGAAGAACATGAAGGAGAAGAAGAAACAAAAATTGAATCCATGTCAAAATGAAGAACATAAATTACATAGACTTTCTGACAACCTAAAACTTTCACAAAATCCAAGGTTGAATTTACAGGAGGCAGCTGAAGGAAAACAAAAGAAATTAAAAAAAGAAAGAATGAAAAAGAAAAACAACAAAAAGCTTGCAGGGAGGGTATGCATAAAATGGCAAGCACACCCTACCATCTTACCCCCATACCCCCTCACCCCATACCCAGACACCAATGTACCCCTCAACCCACTTATCCCATACCCAGTCACCCCCTCATCCCATACCCAGCCACACACCCCTCTCCCCTGTCACCCCATACCCAGACACTCACCAATGTAGTCGTTTTGGCCGAAGAGTGCCCGCCTCTCCGCCCAGTTGTTCTTGGGGCGGAAGAGTGGTATGGGCAGCCTCCTCTTTTCCTCCGCTACACGGGGTAGAAGTCCTGGAGAGGGAGGGAGAGGGAGAG
>NC_066569.1:9786589-9801589 GCF_024679095.1 Eriocheir sinensis
CTCTCTCATCGCAAGCGTGACCGTTTTCTATGACCCTTATCTCTCTTTATATCTTAAGTTTATGTGTGTATATATACGTATGGCTTAAGTCTAGGATACAGGAGGTTTCTTGAGTGTGGTATTTATTGATTTGCCGAGCTCTCAAGGCGTTTGCAATCCCCTAAACGCTGTAAAAGAGGTGGAATTCAGGCCTCTTGAAGACACCTTATATTGTTACTTCAAGAGGTGGCAGCATTCCGACCTCTTGCAGACTCCTTGTGCTCTTGTGTTCCCTTATTTCTTACCCTCGCTAGCTGTGATATGTGAAGTAGAAACAAGACGTGAGTAATATTATGAGGGGGGGCGGGGGTTGTTGTGTTAATCCTATCCGTTGTGAGAAATGTCGAACTCAATCCCTTCATATGTACAGGGAAAGGAATCGGAACACCTATGACCTACGTTAAAAAGGGTTATGTGTGAGTGTATATATATTGCCCTGATGTGTACCTGTAAATGTGCACACACCTATACGTACATGCACTGACACCCACCCACACGTACACACATACATACATACATACACACGAATATATACAACAACATACAAACACCCTAATTTATGTATACATTGGGACACTAGATTAGGAGAGCTTCGCGTACACACACACACACACACACACACACACACACACACACACACACACACACGTACCTGACCCGCCTCCTGTGTGAGTTTACCTGAGACGGGGGGGCTGAGGGGGGAGGGAAGGAGAGGTTTTGGGGGTGAAGGGGAGGGTTAGGAGCTGGAGGGGGCAGTTAGGAAGGGAGGGGTGAAGGGGTGTGAGGGGTAGGAAAAGGATGGGGTTAGAAGGGAGGAGGGATTAAGAAGGGCAGGGGTTGGGGAAGTGGGGTTAGGGGAGGGGCTAAGGGTGGTTAGGAAGGGTAAGGGTTAGGGGCAGTAATGGGGGTAAGAGGAATGGGATTAGGAAAGGAAGGGAAAGGGGGTTAGGAGGGGGTGGTAAGGGGAATGTGGGGAGGGTAAGAGGATGGGGTTAGGAAAGGGGAGGGAGATAGGGGTAAGGAAGGAGGTGGGGTTGAGGGAGGGTGGTAAGGGGATGTAGGGAGGGTGAGAGGGCTAGGGTTAGGAAAGGGGAGGGAGATAGGGGGTAAGGAAGGGAGTGGGGTTAGGGGAGGGGGTGGTAAGGGGGATGTAGGGGAGGGGTGAGAGGGATGGAGTTAGGAAAGGGAAGGGAAAGAAAGGGGGTAAGTTAGGAGGTGGGGTTAGGGGAGGGGGATGGCGGGGGGCATGATGGGAGGGGTGAGAGAGATGGGGTTAGGAAAGGGAAGGGAAAGAAAGGGGGTAAGTTAGGAGGTGGGGTTAGGGGAGGGGAATGGCGGGGGGCATGATGGGAGGCCTAATCTAACGTTATCATTATTTATTGTGTGCGGCGCGGGAGGCTTGACCGAGGGCTGTCCTTTGATAATAATAACAATAATAATAATAATAATAATAATAATAATAATAATAATAATAATAATAATAATAATAATAATAATAATAATGGTAATTCGGATAGTGACGAGGGATGAAATAATGTGACCCCGTTGAGAAAAATAAATGCTCGTGGGTTGTATTGTGTTCTCTTTACGTTGGCAACACTGATAATGGTGAATGATAATAGATAATAACTACTACTACTACTACTACTACTACTACTACTACTACTACTACTACTACTACTACTACTACTACTACTACTACTACTGCAAATAATAACTAACAAAACACCCACACAGACTAACGATAACACATGCGATTTTTTTCTATTTTCCTATTCTTTTTTTTCCTTAAACAAACCCACAACAGCGAAAGAATGACAAGATGAGAGAATAATAACATAACAAACATAACAAAACGAAGAAGAACGAATAACAGAGGAATAACAATTGGTTCAGTTAATAATTCTTCTACTTTCCTCTTCTTTTTCCTAAGCACACGCTCACAGAAGCAAAAGAATAACAAGATAACTAACGAGTACTTTTATATTCCTCTTCTTTTCCTTCCTAAACACACCCACAAAACCAAAAGAATAACAAGATAACTAACGAGTACTTTTATATTCCTCTTCTTTTCCTTCCTAAACACACTCACAAAACCAAAAGAATAACAAGATAACTAACGAGTACTTTTATATTCCTCTTCTTTTCCTTCCTAAACACACTCACAAAATGAAAAGAATGAGAAGATAACAAAGGATTTTTTTTATTTTCCTCTTCTTTTTCTAAACACACCCACAAAACGAAACTAACAAGATAACATACAATAACTTCTATGTCCCTCTTCTGTTCCTTCCTAAACACACCCACCAAAGGAAAGAATGCAGGAAATACACAATATCTTTACGCTTTTTCCCCTTTTTTCCTCTTCTTTCTCCTTCCTTCATACTATTTCTTCTGCCTTCCTTTCTTCCCTTTTTCCTAAACACACCCACGAGAACAAAAGAATAACAAGAATACAATAGAATAACAGAAGAAACATCGAGATCGCGACAAAGAATAACAAATAACAATAGAATAACAAGCTCACACAATTTTCCTATCCAGTTTTCACCTTTTTCCTGTAAACAGACCCATAAAAAAACAAAAGAAGAACGAGAAAACATACGATTACTTCTATAGCTATTACTCTTCTTATTTTTCCTAAACAAACCCATTAAACAATAGTATAAACAATAAAATAAAACAATAGAATAACTGGCTCACTCAACATCTCTTTACTTTCCATTCTTTTCCCTCCTCCTTTCCCTTCCTTTCCCTCCCTCGTGTCAGCGTTCGGCCAAGTCCCCGCGCCGCTGTGTGAACCTGACAATCATCTGAGGTATATATGGGCGTGGCCGGGCCGTGGGGGTGGGTGGGTGGGGGGCACGTCAGCCACGGTGGGGGGGGAAGGGGCCCAAGGGTAGGTGTGTGGGTGTGACGTCACTAGACTAAGACCCGACTTCGATCCTCCTTAGGGGTTCTGATCTCTTTATAGAGTTTTTGTGTTCAAGGAGGCTTAGATTTGACACTGATTCCCTTTATGTGGGTTCTGATCCTCTTAGATAGGTTTTAATCACTTTATGCTCAGCTTTTTGTGTTCAAGGATTTTTAAATTTCACAGCTGATCCTTTTAATGGGTTTTGATCTCCTTATGTTCAGTTTTTGTGTTCAAGGAGGCTTAGATTTGACACTGATTCCCCTTATATGGGTTCTGATCCTCTTAGTAGATAGGTTTTAATCACTTTATGCTCACTTTTTTTTATTGTTCAAGGAGGTTTAGATTCGCTGTAGTTTCGTCAATGATACTCTTAAATTAGTTCTGATCTCATTATGTTCAGTTTATTGCGCTGAAGGAGGTTTATTTTCATCTTTGAGTTCTGATATCTTTGTTATCTTTTTTTTTAATGTTCAATGAGGTTTAGATTCGTCACTGATTCCCCATATATAGGTTCTGATCTTTTTTTCTCTTTTTACGTTCAACCTATAGTGGCGGTAAGCTTTCTTGACGGGTCCTGGTGGTCGGCCCTGGCCCGTTAATGGCGCGGGCAATTATTTTGGAGTGGCGCCATCTTGCTTGGCTCATGCTGCCCCTCGCAACTCCATTTGATCCTTTTGAGAGAGATTCGCCAGAGTCCGGGTTGATAGGCGGCCATTAGGAGAACCACTCGGCAATGACTGAACACTTATCAGCTTGTAGAGGCGGGCGGGACACCTAGACGCCGAGCCCGCACACTGACCACTCATCCACCGCCTACCAACCCACGCCTACGTTGTTATTGTGGCACTGTGGGTGTTTCAAGTCTGTTTTCTTTCTTGATTCTTTTAAAATGTTCTGATCTCATTAAGCTCTTTTACCGTGAAATTATGTGGTTTCAGGAAGATTTAGATTCAGCATTGATTCCTTAAAATGGGTTCTGATTTCAATATTTATTTTTTGTATTGTGGGTTTAAATTGCATGATTGATCCTCTTACATGGGTTCAGATTTCATTATGTTCCTCTCACTGTGACTGTGTGGGTTTTCAAGGAGGTTTAAATCTGGTACTGATGCTTTCTAGTGGGTTCCGATTTCACTGTTGTTTGGTATTGTGGGTTTTAATTACATGATTGATCCTCTTATATGGGTTCAGATTCCATAATGTTCAACTTGTGGCATTGTGGGTTTTCAAGGTTTAGATCTGCTACCGATGCTTTCTAGTGGGTTCCAATATCACTGTTGTTTGGTATTGTGGGTTTTAATTGCATGATTGATCCTCTTATATGGGTTCAGATTCTATAATGTTCAACTTGTGGCATTGTGGGTTTTCAAGGTTTAGATTTGCTGTCAATCCTCCTCAGTGGGTTCTGGTCTCAATCTGTTCAGTTTCTGTATTTCCTTATCATTCTGGCGTTATGGGAAGTTAAGCAGGATTGGATTCTCTTTCTTACTTGTGGGCTTGGATTGTGATATTTATTCTGTATTTGACTTTTTTTCTTGTTATTTGTAAGGTTATTTTCTCACTGAACTAAATTTTTACTCTCACACAATTTTCGTTTTTTTTTTTTTCTCATTTAATTTTTACTTTCTCTTTTTTTTCTAATTTTATTTTCTCACAATTTTCTCTTTTTTTCTGTCATGCCAGTCTTCAATTTTACCGTTTCTTCTATTTTCTTATTTTATTTTTACTTTCACACAATTTTCGTTTTTTTTTCTCATTTAACTTTTACTTTTCTTTTTTTTTCTAATTTTATTTTCTCACAATTTTCTCTTTTTTTCTGTCATGCCAGTCTTCAGTTTTACCGTTTCTTCTATTTTCTTATTTTATTTTTACTTTCACACAATTTTCGTTTTTTTTTTCTCATTTAACTTTTATTTTCTCTTTTTTTTCTAATTTTATTTTCTCACAATTTTCTCTTTTTTTCTGTCATGCCAGTCTTCAATTTTACTTTCACACAATTTTCGTTTTTTTCTCGTTTAACTTTTCTTTTTTTCCTTCTAATTGTCATACCGTTTTTTTTTTATCTATTTTTGTCCATTTTTTTATTTTCTCATAATTTTCTTTTTTTTCTCATTTAACTTTTCTTTTCTTTTTTCCTTCTAATTGTCATACCGTTTTTTTTATCTATTTTTGTCCATTTTTTTTATTTTCTCACAATTTTCTTTTTTTTCTCATTTAACTTTTACTTTCTTAATTCTTTTCTAATTGTCACGCCATTTTTTTATGTAGATTTTGTTCATTTTTTTATTTTCTCATAATTTTCTTTTTTTTTCTCATTTAACTTTTACTTTCTTAATTCTTTTCTAATTGTCACGCCATTTTTTTATGTAGATTTTGTCCATTTCTTTTATTTTCTCACAATTTTCCTTTTTTTTCTATGTAACGCCATTCTTCAATTACTTATACTATTACTTCTATTACTTCTATTTCTACTTTCACACTGTTTTTTCTCTTTTTGTCTATCTCTATTTTTCTATTTTCATCTTTATTTGTCTTTTCTTTGGCTTCTATTTCTGTTATTTTCTCACTGAACATTTATTTACTTTCACAATCCTCTTTTGACTTTTTATCTTTTCATTTCTTTTCTTTCTCTTTTCTCTATCTTTCCTATTTCACGCTTTCTTTTTCCTTTATCAATTTTCTCTTTTCATCGTTTACTCTTTCTTTCACATTTGTCTTCCTTTCTTTCTTTTTTTCCATATTTCCATTAATTTTTTTCATTCTGTCTTTCCACAATTATTTCTTTATTCATTCCCTCTTTCCCTCTTTTCTCTATGTATTTTTTTCTTTCTTCTTCTTTCTTCTTTCTCTCTTCCCAGCTTCGTATTTCTCCTTTTCATTTTTCCTTCTCTTATTCCATGTATATTCTCCTTACTTTCTATCTATCTTTCTGTTTTTTCTCTCTTCCCAGCTTCGTGTTTCTCATTTTCATTTTTCCTTCTCTTATTCCATGTATGTTCTCCTTTCTTTCTATCTATCTATCTCTTTTTTCTCTCTTCCCAACTTCATTCTTCTTTTCATATTTCCCTTCCCTCATGCCATCTTTTTTTTCTCCTTTCTCTCTTTCATTTTTACCACACGACACAAAAATTCTCGTTTTCTAAGACCGGCACTACACATTCTCTCGTTTTCTACCAGTTTTCACCTCAAACGGACACCAACCAGCCACTCCCTCATCCCGTTTTCTATTCCCCTTCAACCCTTACTATAGAGAACAAACTGAATATGGAAACCGAGGCAAATTTCTCCCTCCTGCAAGATGGTCTCGATTTCCACCACCAAGATTATTAAGGAGAAACCTCTTAATGACTCACTCCCCGTTTTCTATTCCCCTTCAACCCTTACTATAGAGAACAAACTGAATATGGAAACCGAGGCAAATTTCTCCCTCCTGCAAGATGGTCTCGATTTCCAACACCAAGATTATTAGGGAGAAACCACTCAATGACTCACTCCCCGTTTTCTATTCCCCTTCAACCCTTACTATAGAGAACAAACTGAATATGGAAACCGAGGCAAATTTCTCCCTGCTGCAAGATGGTCTCGATTTCCAACACCAAGATTATTAGGGAGAAACCTCTGACTCGCTCCCCGTTTTCTATTCCCCTTCAACCCTTACTATAGAGAACAAACTGAATATGGAAACCGAGGCAAATTTCTCCCTGCTGCAAGATGGTCTCGATTTCCACCACCAAGATTATTAAGGAGAAACCACTCAATGACTCACTCCCCGTTTTCTATTCCCCTTCAACCCTTACTATAGAGAACAAACTGAATATGGAAACCGAGGCAAATTTCTCCCTCCTGCAAGATGGTCTCGATCTCCAACACCAAGAGATTGAGGAGAAACCGTTCAATGACTCACTCCCCGTTTTCTATTCCCCTTCAACCCTTACTATAGAGAACAAACTGAATATGGAAACCGAGGCAAATTTCTCCCTCCTGCAAGATGGTCTCGATTTCCAACACCAAGATTATTAAGGAGAAACCTCTTAATGACTCACTCCGCGTTTTCTAGTCTCCCTCAGCCCTTACTAAAAGAGAACAGAAGAGAACAAAAAGGATTACCATAGACCCAAGCTACCTGACAGAACCCAACACAAACCGATAGAACCCGATAGATACTCAAATGAACCCGAAAAACCGATAAATCCAGCAGAACCCGATATCAACCCGACTAAAATCGATAGAACCCGACATATGAACCGTCAGAACCCTCTCAGAACACAAAAACTATCCAACAGAACCAGATATCAACCCGACTAAAATCGATAGAACCCGACATATCAACCGACAGAACCTTCTCAGAACACAAAAACTATCCAACAGAACCCGACCGGAACTTGACAGAACCCGCAAAAAGCAACAAAACGCAATAGAACCCAACAGAACCCCCCAAAACAACTCCCAACAGAAATTGACAGAACGAATCACTGGGAAGGAAAATTTGCAGAAAGGAAAAAAAAGAAAAAAAGAACTCAACAGACGGTATTGGATCTACAAGCAGCGCCACATTCGACCACCCCGAGAACTATCAGAGAGGTGCTATTTTTCCTAGTGAGCTCGGTATCTTATTTTCTATTTCAGGATTCTGGTATACAAGTTATTTTCTCGAAGGCAAATGTCCAAAAATTGTGCCTGGTGGTCGGACAAAGAATATATTTTACTCATTGCTACACTTATAAAACTCATCTGGATTTTTTTGTCTTTTGCGAAACTATTCTTTTTCATCTATTTCTACATTGTCTTCTTATCCTCATCTCCTCTATCCTTCTTCATCTCCCTTCCTCGTTTTATCTCCCTTTCTTCCATTCTTCTTCTTCATCTCCCTTTCTTCCATCCTTCTTCTTCATCTCCCTTCCTTGTTTTATCTCCATTTCTTCCATCCTTCTTCTTCATCTCCCTTCCTCGTTTTATCTCCCTTTCTTCCATTCTTCTTCTTCTTCTTCATCTCCCTTCCTCGTTTTATCTCCCTTTCTTCCATTTTTCTTCTTCTTCATCTCCCTTCCTTGTTTTATCTCCCTTTCTTCCATTCTTCTTCTTCATCTCCCTTCCTTGTCTTATCTCCCTTTCTTCCATTCTTCTTCATCTCCCTTCCTTGTCTTATCTCCCTATCTTCCATTCTTCTTCTTCATCTCCCTTCCTTGTTTTATCTCCCTTTCTTCCATTCTTCTTCTTCATCTCCCTTCCTTGTCTTATCTCCCTTTCTTCCATTCTTCTTCTTCATCTCCCTTTCTCGCCTAATCTCCCTTTCTTCCATTCTTCTTCTTCTTCATCTCCCTTCCTTGTTTTATCTCCCTATCTTCCATTCTTCTTCTTCTTCATCTCCCTTCCTCGTTTTATCTCCCTTTCTTCCATTCTTCTTCTTCATCTCCCTTCCTCGTTTTATCTCCCTCTCTTCCATTCTTCTTCTTCTAATCTCCCTTTCTTCCATTCTTCTTCTTTATCTCCCTTCCTCGTTTTATCTCCCTCTCTTCCATTCTTCTTCTTCTAATCTCCATCCTTCCTTTCCTCTTCTTCATCCTATTCCTTCTTTTCTCTTCACTCAACAATCTTCCCTTTTTCCTTTTACGTCAAACCTTCCCATCCCACTCTCCAGTTTCCCCGTTTTCCTTTCCATTCTCCTTCCCTCTTTTCCTCTTTCTTTCCTTTCTCTTCCTATTCATCCATTCTTTTCCTCTCCCATTTTCATAATTTTTAATCTTTTGCTTTCTTCTCTCCAAGTAAATGGTGGAGCGTCGCCCTTGCCATGGAGACGCACGCGAGGGCCATCTATAGCCTGAACAGAACCCAAGAACGCTGAACAGAACCCGAGACGAAAGAACTGGATAGCGTAGTGAGGGAGGGGAAGAGGGGAAGAGGTAGTGGTAGAGGTAGTGATTGTAGTAGTGGTGGTGGAAGGGGTGGTGTTGTGTGTTGGTGTTGAGATAGATAGATAGATAGATAGATAGAGGGAGAAAGAGAGGAAAAGAAAGAGCGAGACAGAAACAGAGAAAGCAAAGAGAAAACAGATAAAAAACAGATGAGACAAAGAGAAAACAGGAAAAAAACAGAGAAAACAAAGAGAAAAACAGAAGAAAAACAGAGAAAAACAATCAGAAAACAAGAAAAACAAAGAAAACAATCAGAAAACAGAAGAAAAACAGAGAAAAACAAATAAAACAAACAAAAAAAACACGAAAAACAAAAAAAACGAGAAAAAAAAAACACCCTCACTAACTTAGCCCCAAACACCATCACTACCACCACCACCACTACCACCACCACCCATCACCACCACCACCAGGAAACACACCACCACCACACACCCCCTCGCCACCCCCACCCCCACACCCCCCCACCCCCTCCAACCCCTAACCAACAAGAAATCCAACGCCGACGAGGACGCAGACGAGGCCCCAGACGAGACATCATACTCCTTCCCCTCCGACAACCAGTTACTCCCCCCACCAGTAGCTCCTGACGTGGGGGGGAGGGGGCCGGGGCTGTAGTGGTGGGGGTGGGTGAGCCAGGGACCACTCGCCGACCCCTCCGTCAAGTCGCTTCTAAACAGGTCCTTCTCGGAGATGTCTAGCGATCCCTGGTCGAGGCCGGGGGAGGACAATCGACCAGCCTCGTCCTCGTCCTCCACTCTGTTGGTCTCGATGTAGCTTGGGACGAGGCGTGGAGGTGGCGGTGTGGTGGTGGGGGGGGCGATGTCTGTGGGACGGGGGGAGATGTTAGTGAGTGGGGAGTGGGGAGAGTGTAAGTGGGAGGAGAAAGGAGGAGAAGGGAGTGAGGAAATGAGAAAGGAAGGAGAAATAAAGTCGAGGGAGAGAGAAAGATAAATTGAAGAATGAGAGGAAAGTGGAAGAATGAAAACAGGAGAGTGGAAGAATGAGAATAAGAAGTGGAAGAAGAAGAAGAAGAAGAAGAAGAAGAAGAAGAAGAAGAAGAAGAAGAAGAAGAAAGGGAATTGTGAGGAGAACAGGAAAAAAGGAGAGAGAGAAAGGGGAAAATGAGGAAAAGGTGAGAGAAAGAAAGGGAGGGAGCGGAGGAATGAGAGAGGAAAGTAGAAGAATGAGAGAGATGAGGTGGAATGAGGAGGAGAAGTGGAAGAAGGAGAGGAAGTGGAGAAAAAACAGAGAGAGAAAGAGAGAGACGAGGCAGATTAAAGAAATACATGAAGAATGGAGGCATCTCTCTCTCTCTCTCTCTCTCTCTCTCTCTCTCTGAAATGGGAGAGAGAGAGAGAGAGAGAGGGGGGGGGAGCTAAGAAGTAGAGATATAGGAGAATGGGCGTATTGGAAGGGAAACTAAGGTACACACACACACACACACACACACACACACACACACACACACACACACACACACGCACACACACAGTATAATTATGTTGTCACGGTGGTTTGTCGAGTCTGTCAGCGTGGAATGGAACGTCATCTCTCTCTCTCTCTCTCTCTCTCTCTCTCTCTCTCTCTCTCTCTCTCTTTTCCCTCCAACCTTTATTTTTTCCTCTTTTCCCTTTTCCTTCCTCCCTTTCTCCTTCTCTCTATAATTTATCATCTCTTTTCCTCCTTTTCCTTTCTCTTCCTCCTTCCCTTTTCCCTTTTCCTTCTCTCCACATTACCACCTCCTCCACTTTTTTCCCCCTTCCATCCCTCTTCCACTCCAATCCACTCCTGTTCCACCTTCGCGCGTTGATCGATCCATCTCTTTTCTTTCCCCTTCTTTTTCTCTTCATTCCCTCCCTCTTCTAATCTCCATCGCTTCCATCTTTATCATCCTCCTCCTATCTTCTCATTCATCCATTCATCCATCCTTCTCTCCCCCATTTCCACCCATTTCTCCTCCATTTCCAGCTCCCCCCTCCATCTTCTTCCTCCCCTTTCCTCATCTCCTTTCGTTTTCCTTCTTCTTTTCTATCCTCACTATCTACTACCTCTTCTTCTTCCCATATCTTCCTATCACACTATCCCTTTCCTTCTTCTTTTCTACATCTCTTCTATTCTTCTACTTTATCTCCCCTTTCTCTTTTTTTTCTCCATCTTTCTTCTTTTCTTCTTTATCTTCCCTTCTTCTTTTTATCTCCATCTTTTTAATCCTTCTTCTTCATCTCCCTTCCTCTTCTTATCTCCATCTCTTTAATCCTTCTTCTTCATCTCCCTTTTCTCTTCTTTCCTCCCTTTCTTCCATCCTTCTTCTTCCTCTCCCCTTCCTCTTCTATCCTCCCTCTCTTCCTCCCTTCTTCTTCATCTATCTCCATCCTTCCCTATCCTCATCTTCATTCCTTTCCCTTCTTTTCTCTCCCTATTATAACTTCCTCCCCTTTTCTCCTTACATCCCACCTCCCCATCACCCCTCCTCGCCCCCCCTTCCCTCCCCGCGTCCCTCCACTTACAGTACACGTTGATGGAAGAGTCCACCTCGCCGATGGAGTTCTTTGCCACGCAGGTGTAGTGTCCGATGTCAGGCGCTGTCAGGTTGTGAATTACGAGCCTCATGTGGACCGCGTAACCTCCGGGCCGCTGATGTTCCTCCGTGACGTTGTACTTCGGCGAGGACATCAACATCTCCTCTGTGGGGGCGAGGGAGTGTTAGTGTGGTGGGGAAGTGTTTTATGGGGGGGGTCATTAGTGTGATGGCCGGTGGAGGGAAGGTTAGTGTGCTGGGGGAGGGGGGGAGAGGTGGTTAGTGTGATGGGGAGGTGTGTGTGGGGGTCGTTAGTGAGTGGGAAGGTGGTTAATGTGATGGGGAGATGTGGAAGGTTGTTAGCGTGATGGGGAGGAAGGATAATGAAGACGGGGAGGGATTTGCGAGCAGGGATAGGTGACAAGAGGGGGAGGGAGGGATAAGGAAGAGAAGGGACGGAGGAAGGGAGGGATAAGTAAGGGAAGGGAGGGAGGAAGAGGAAGGGATGAGTGAAAGAAGAGAGGGGAGGGGAGGAGGGAGGAAAGAAGAAGGAAGAAGAGGGAGGGAGGGAGGGAAGGATGAAAGAAGAAAAAAAAACTCACCACAAAGTTACTGATTCTACTAAAACAACAACAACAACAACAACTACTACTACTACTACTACTACAACTACTACTACCACTATTTCTCTCTCACCACCACTACCACCATCACCACCACCACCACCACCAGCACCTTGCCTACCTTGACTGTTTTGCCAGAAGGTGACGGGCTTAGGCGAGGCCTCCACCTTGCACTCCAGGGTCACGTCCTTGCCATACGGGGAGCCGATCAGCTGGTTGGGCACGTGGATGATGGGGTGGACTGTGGGGAGGCGGGGAGTTACAGGGGGAAGGGGGAAGTAGGGGGAGGAGGGATATATTGATACACCCATACCTTCACATCCATTCCCTACACACACACACACACACACACACACACACACACACACACACACATACACTGATTTTGCTCTCCTCTTCTGTTCCAAAATATACATACATACACACACACACACACACACACACACACACACACACACACACACACACACACACACACACACACACACACACACACACTCATTTTCCTCCCCTTCCTTCTCCCCCCCCTACACACAAACAACCCTATTCCCTTCCATTCCACTCCCCTTCCCTTCACTCCTCCCCCACACACACTACACACCCATCCACAAACACACCCCTTTCTCCTCCCTTCCCCTACCTACACACCCATCCCCCCACCCACAGACACATCCCATCCCCTCTAAATTTCCCCTTCCCCCTCCCCCTCTCCCATACCCCCAACTCACAATGGACATGCAGCAACACCCTCTTGGACACCTGGGGCGGCACGGAGTTCCTGGCGATGCAGAGGTAGGCGCCCATATCATCCCTGGAAACGCGCGTCAGCTCCAGCACCTCGCCTTCCCAGGACTCCACTGCAGGGGTGAGGGGGTGGGGGGAGATGTAGGTGGACAGGTGTAAGCATGGGGGGAGTGGGGGGAGGTGGACAGGTGTACGGAGAGGGGAGACAGGTGTACGGAGAAGAAGAGACGGGTGAGCAGGTGTAAGGAGAGGCGAAAGAGACAGAAGGGGAGGAAATGATGTTAGACAGGTGAACGGGAGGGGGGGGGGGAGGTGGACAGGTGTATGGAGAGGGACAGAAAGGGAGAGAGTAGTTGAATAGGTGAAAGAAATCCCTAGCAATTCCCTTCAATCCCCACCGATCTCCTGCAATCCCCAATGATCCCCTTCAATCCCGACTAATCCCTTGCATTCCCCACTAATTCCAAGCAAACTCCACTAATCCCCTTCAATCCCAATCAATCTAGATCACTCCTCACGAATCCACACCAATCCTCTTCAATTCCCCACCAATCCTCCTCACTTCTCTTCACTCCTTTCCACTCCCCACTAATCCCCTTCAACCCCAAGCAATGCCCACCAATCCATATCAATCTTAGTCACTCCCCTTCAATCCCCACTAATCCTCATCAATCCCAACCAATCCTCTTCAATCCCCACCAATCCCCCTCACTTCTCTTCACTCCTCTCCACTCCCCACTAATCCCCCATCAAACCCAAGCAATGCCCACCAATCCATATCAATCCTAATCACTCCCCTTCAATCCCCACTAATCCTCATCAATCCCAACCAATCCCTTCACTCCCCAATAACCCCCACCTCCCCACCAATCCCCATAATCCCCACACATATCAATCCTAATCACTCCCCTTCAATCCCCACTAATCCTCAGCAATCCCAACCAATCCCTTCACTCCCCAATAACCCCCACCTCCCCACCCCTAATCCCCACACGTACCCGCCTTGGTGATGATGCCATTGTTGACCATGAAGGCGTTGGAGTCCTCCCGAACCCAGGTGATGGTGGGGGGCGGGTGACCCCTCGCCACGCAACGCAGGGCCGCGCGCTCCCCCTCCGTCGCCACCACGTCCCCGGAGCTGAGGGCGTCGTCAATCTCTGGGGGGCGCAGGACCTCCAGGAACCCCATCTGACGGAGGGGAGAGGGGTGAGGGGCGGGGTGATTGGGTGTGTGGTGGTGGGTGAAGGAAAGTGAATGGGGTGAGGAAAAAAGTGGATGGGGAGTGATGGGGTGAAAGAGTAGTTCCTTCTTTTATCCTCCCCCTCATTAATACACATGGCAAAGCTCCCCCCTCACCCCTCTTTACCCTCACCCCAATGCCACACACTACTCCCCATCACCCCCATACCCTATCCCCCCTCATCCTCACCCCTCATCCCCAAAACACACGCTAATATAACCCCCCCATTACCCTGTACCCCCTCCTCACCCACACCTCACCCCACACCCCAAAACACTCCCGGGTACACACACAAATGTTATCCCCCACAAACCCTACACCCCTCTTCCTCACCCCCACCAACCCCAACCAAAAGCTTTAGGAAAACACACAAACATAACTCCCCACTACCCCCCGCCCCTCCTCCTCACCCCCCACCCCCCCTCACCCCAACCAAAAGCTTCTGGAAAACACAACACAGAAACAATACCCAAGTGCTGACCTTCCCCCCTTCCTCCTCTTCCACCCCCCGCCCCCCCTCGCCCCCCCCCCGCCCCCCACAACTCATCAGGCGCCAACTTCAGCGCGAGGTGGTAAATAGTGTCCCCGGCCACCATCAGAATCATAAATGAAACCATAAAGTTATAATTGCAGCGAGAGAGAGAGAGAGAGAGAGAGAGAGAGATCTGGTGGGGGGTGGAGGGGAGTGGACACAGCTGCGATTACCACCACCACCACCACCACTACCACTGCCACCGTCACCAACAACAACCACCACCACCACCGTCCAGTCTTCCAGCCAGACAGACATCACCCTCCACTCTTCCACCACCTCCTCCCCCCTCAGTTCCTTCCTCCACTACCACCTTCAGCACCCTCATCACCTCCTCCCTCTCCACCCCCCCCCTCTCTCTTCCCAACTCCCCATACACATAATTTCTCACCCAGTTAAGTCCATTCCCTTAAGCTCCCCCCCCCCCCCATAGAAGGGCTTTATTCTAAGTGTAAAGCCCATATTCTCTTTA
>NC_066569.1:9804089-9806589 GCF_024679095.1 Eriocheir sinensis
CCTTTCTTTCTTTATTTTCCTTCTCTTCCTCCTTCCATCTATTCTTCCACCATTTCTACTCTTCCTTCTTTCTCTTTTTTCCTTCATTTTTATTCTTTTTCCCTCAATTTCTTCCTTCCTTTCTTTATTCTTCTCTTCCTTTCATCTTTTCTTCTTTTCATTTTTCCGTCCTTTCTACTTTTCCTTCCTTCTCTTTTTCCTTCCTTTTCTTCTTTTCCTTAATTTCTTCCTTCCTTTCTTTATTCTTCTCTTCCTTCTTTCATTCTTTCTTCTCTTCCTTCTTTCCTCCTTTCTACTCTTCCTTCCTTCTCTTTTTCCTTCCTTTCTCCTCTCTCTCAATTTCTTCCTTCCTTTCTTTATCCTCCTCTTCTTCCTTTCATTCTTTCTTCTCTTCCTTCTCTTCTTCCTTCCTTCCTTCCTTATCTTCCTTCCCTCTCCTTCTCTTCCTTCTTTCCTTCGCTTTCTCTATTCATTCTTTTTATTTTCTTTCTTTTCCTATTTCTCTTTTTTAATTTCTTTCCTTTTCATATCCTTTCCTATTTTTTTCCTTTATTTCTTCCTCTTTTCCTTCCTTCGTTTCTTCTTTTCTTTCTTCTTTTAAATACTTTCCCTTTCCTTCCATCTTCCTTGTTTCTTTCTTTCTTTCCTTCTTTTTCCTTCTTTCCTTCCTATTTTTTTCTCTATTCAACGTAAATATTAATACATTCCTCTCTCTCTCTCTCTCTCTCTCTCTCTCTCTCTCTCTCTCTCTCTCTCTCTCTCTCTCTCTCTCTCTCTCTCTCTCTCTCTCTCTCTCTCTCTCTCTCTATTTAGTTACTCAAGTTTCCTTCGTTCAATACTTTCCAACTTCGTCTTCTTCCTCCTTTCTTCCCTCCTCCTCCTCCTCCTCCTCCTCCTCTTCCTCCTCCTCCTCCTCCTCTGCCAGATGTCACCTCCGTGTGTTGAATGATGGGGGAGGAGACTGACCGCATCTCTCTCTCTCTCTCTCTCTCTCTCTCTCTCTCTCTCTCTCTCTCTCTCTCCTTCCTTAATCTCTGCACGCCCCGGCTCCCCCATTTGTACCTCCCCCCCCCCCCCCCTCGCTCTCTCTCTCGCCCTTCGGCTTAGATAAAGAGGGGAGACACATTCTGAAAGGGAGGAGAGGGAGGGTAGGGAGGGGGGAGGAGGGGGAGTGGGGGCAGCCTTGAAAGAAAACGGGCGTGTGGTTTGATAGAGTGATTTATGAACACGGAAGAAAACGGAGACAGAGTGAGTAAGTGAGGGGCTTAAGGAAAATTTGTGACGGGGGTGGGGGTGGGGGGAGGGGGGAGGAGGGAGTGTAGAGGGAGAGGGGTAGGTGTGAAGGGGAAAGAGGGGGAGATGAGGGGAGGGAGATGAGGGAAGGAGGAGAGATGAAGGGGGAAGGAGGGAAGATGAAGGGGAAGAAAGGGAGATGAAGGGGGAAGGGGGAAGAGGTAAAGGGGGAAATGAGGGGAGATGAAAGGGGGAAGGATGGGAGATGAAAGGGAAGGAGGGGAGATGAAGGGGAGATGAAGGGGGAAGAGGAAGATGAAGGTGGAGGAGGGAGATGAGAGGGAAGAAAGGGAGATGATGGGGAAGAAGGGGAGATGAAGGGGGAAGAAGGGGAGATGAAGGGGAAGAAGGGGGGGAGATGATGGGGAAGGGGGGAGAGGGGGGATAAAGGGGAGGGTCTCTCTCTCTCTCTCTCTCTCTCTCTCTCTCTCTCTCTCTCTCTCTCTCTCTCTCTCTCTCTCTCTCTCTTCATTCTCCTGTCTGTCTGTCTGCCTGTTTTTCTTTTTTTTCTTTTTTTTCATATTTCTCTGTCGTTAGTTTCTGTCTGTTGCCTCTCTCTCTCTCTCTCTCTCTCTCTCTCTCTCTCTCTCTCTCTCTCTCTCTCTCTCTCTCTCTCTCTCTCTCTCTCTCTCACCCAAGTCACGTCTCTTCCTGTACACACATGTTGGAGGAAAGAACATATTTGTCCCTCCTCCTCCTCCTCTTCCTCCTCCTCCTCCTCCTCCTCCTCCCCTCCTCCTCCTCCTCCTCCTCTTGTGGCCCTTAAACCACTTTAATATAAGTGAAAATTTTTCCCTCTTAAAATTCCCGCGCCTTCCCTTCCCTAATTCTCCTCCTTTGCTTCCTCTAAACTTCTCTCTCTCTCTCTCTCTCTCTCTCTCTCTCTCTCTCTCTCTCTCTCTCTCTCTCTCTCTCTCTCTCTCTCTCTCTCTCTCTCTCTCTCTCTCTCTCTCTCTCTCTCTCTCTCTCTCTCTCTCTCTCTCTCTCTCTCTCTCTCTCTTCCTTTACTCTCCTTTCCTTTATTCCTTTTTTCCTTCTTTTCTTTTTTCTTCGTTTTTCTTCTTTTCCTTTTCCTTCTCCCTCTTCCCCTTTTCTCTCCCTTTCCTCTCATTTTCCTCCCTATTTCTCCCCTTCCATTCCTCCCTTCTCTTTCCCTCCTCCTCCTCTAACCCTTCTTTTCTTTCCCCTTTCCTCTCTTTTCTCTCTT
>NC_066569.1:9811589-9814089 GCF_024679095.1 Eriocheir sinensis
GCCCCAAGCTGACAACATAAACCCAAGCGTGTTCGTAAGCACAGTGCAGATTAGCAGAAAGTGTTGCGCGAGATAAACACAAATAGAGGTTAAAGAAAACTTGGACTGAGCAATAGCCAATTAACACTCAGCTTGCAAACACGCTTAGGTTTATGTGGTCAGCTTGGCTCGGACTTAAGTGAACAGACTATAGTGATTTTTTTTTCGTGAAATTATCATTAAAGTGTCAAGGAAGCCCATTACAAATTTACATGATCGAAGAGAAGACACGGTAAACACGGAACGGTTCCCTCGTGAGCAACGTTGCCAGATTGTCGTACTCTGCCTTTAATGTTTGCCGATATCCTACCCCAAAACCGCTTTCATCACCCAAATAACTGCCTTCATATATGGTTATCGTTTAAATGGTTAATTATTGGTGCTTCTTGGCAACAGTTATGGGCCAGAAACCGGTAAAGACGAGGCTCTGAGTACGATAATCTGGCAACTGTGCTCGTGAGTTTGAGGCGATCACGTGACCACACACAAGAAGAAGCAGAAGCGGAATGGCATATAACCGCATTCAAAGCTACTGCCATGTTAAAATGCTGCGTCGCTGGGTTGTTAGCCGAGGTTTCAAGACACCAATCAAACACAGGAGTGAGTGGGCCTCTTATTCTGTGATAGAAAACGGCGCCCCAAACAAACATTGGATATTGGCACATTCGATATTGACTAGAACATTTGTATGATGTATGCGTCATGTTATTATCCTTCCCTAATAAAATAACAATAATTTCTTAAGACAGTGCATGCTTTAAATCATACATGAGCTTAAACACAGGGTAGCCGTTGTCCAGAGAGGATTGCGTGTATCTGCTGGCACAGAGAGGCGGCGCGCGCTGCTCCCAGGAGTGCCAACCTCAGAACTCCTGACATCTTTTTTCCCCTCATTTGCAACGACAAAAACATCATTGCCAGTGTAAATGGGATTAAAATTTTCAGTTACAAAAATAATTACATGTTTTGGCTGTTGAAAAAATGGATTTCGCTGATTTCGATAATGTTATTCATCTGTTCATCGCATAGGTTGGTACCCTGCACGGCCCCCAGCGGCTGGCCCGTGATAGCAGTGACGTGCAATACCGACATTCGGAATCCAAAACATCCTCCCTAAACCAAACCCTGCAGGGACCCGAAACTTCTTGGATTCGACTTGTAATTCGGCCCTCGGAGGAAAAAACTGGACTACTGGTTGATAGGAGGTCTTCAGGACAGCATGTGGGTAGTCTTTCAGAGGTGACTTTCAGAGGTCAAAGATAGTTGGAATAATCGTAAGTTTGCGTCTTGGAAGTAATGGAAAGTGTTGAGGTTGGTTTGTAAATGCTGGAGTTTTTTACTTGGGTCTTTTGGGTGTCTGATATGGTCTGAATAATCCTTTTTTTTTAAGCAGTGAAAGGTCATGAGGTCAAAGATAGTTGGAATAATCGTAAGCATGCGTCTTGGAAGTAATGGAAAGTGATGAGGTTGGTTTGTAAATGCTGGAGTTTTTTACATGGGTCTTTTGGGTGTCTGATATGGTCCGAATAATCCTTTTTTTTTAAGCAGTGAAAGGTCATGAGGTCAAAGATAGTTGGAATAATCGTAAGCTTGCGTCTTTGAAGTAATAGAAAGTGATGAGGTTGGTTTGTAAATGCTGGAGTTTTTTACATGGGTCTTTTGGGTGTCTGATATGGTCTAAATAATCCTTTTTTTTTAAGCAGTGAAAGGTCATGAGGTCAAAGATAGTTGGAATAATCGTAAGCATGCGTCTTGGAAGTAATAGAAAGTGATGAGGTTGGTTTGTAAATGCTGGAGTTTTTTACATGGGTCTTTTGGGTGTCTGATATGGTCCGAATAATCCTTTTTTTTAAGCAGTGAAAGGTCATGAGGTCAAAGATAGTTGGAATAATCGTAAGCATGCGTCTTTGAAGTAATAGAAAGTGATGAGGTTGGTTTGGAAATGCTGGAGTTTTTTACATGGGTCTTTTGGGTGTCTGATATGGTCTAAATAATCCTTTTTTTTTAAGCAGTGAAAGGTCATGAGGTCAATGATAGTTGGAATAATCGTAAGCTTGCGTCTTTGAAGTAATGGAAAGTGATGAGGTTGGTTTGGAAATGCTGGAGTTTTTTACATGGGTCTTTTGGGTGTGTGATATGGTCCGAATAATCCTTTTTTTTTTAAGCAGTGAAAGGTCATGAGGTCAAAGATAGTTGGAATAATCGTAAGCATGCGTCTTTGAAGTAATGGAAAGTGATGAGGTTGGTTTGGAAATGCTGGAGTTTTTTACATGGGTCTTTTGGGTGTCTGATATGGTCTGAATAATCCTTTTTTTTAAGCAGTGAAAGGTCATGAGGTCAAAGATAGTTGGAATAATCGTAAGCATGCGTCTTTGAAGTAATGGAAAGTGATGAGGTTGGTTTGTAAATGCTGGAGTTTTTTACATGGGTCTTTTGGGTGTCTGATATGGTCTAAATAATC
>NC_066569.1:9831589-9834089 GCF_024679095.1 Eriocheir sinensis
CTTGGGCGGCGAAATGTTTAGTAATACGGCTTATCCATAAAGGTCAGAGAGGGGATCAATCAGGTTTAAATTAGTGTTTCTTGAGGTTCACGGTACAGAGGGAAGGTCAAACTATCACCAGGGCCTTAAAACTACTACTGGAAATGCCTACAACTCCTACGAAAGCCTTGTTAAATTTGTGTATACTTGGGCGGCGATATGTTTAGTAAAAAGGCTTAAAGATAAATCAGTTAAATTGGTTCACAAAATCCAGGGTTAGTGTGTCACCCAAGGGGTTTCACGGGAGGGTTTTGTGTCGGCAACAGTGTGTCAGGGCGGGCAGGACATCTGATCTCCTTCACTTCATCTTCCGGGGCAAATATTGGGACGTCTCTCTTTCCTGCCTCGTCCTGTCTGTCTGTCTGTCTGTTTGTCTCTCTCTCTCTCTCTCTCTCTCTCTCTCTCTCTCTCTCTCTCTCTCTCTCTCTCTCTCTCTCTCTCTCTCTCTCTCTCTCTCTCTGCGTTGCTTTGAGAATATTTAACCATACGATGAGAGAGAGAGTAGAGAGTTCTCTTGCAAGGTCATACATTAATAAAACTTACATTATGCAACAGAGGAGGAGGAGGAGGAGGAGGAGGAGGAGGAGGAGGAAGAGGAGGAAGAGGAGGAGGAAGAGGAAGTGACGTTATTAATTTTTTGGTTGCTTCCTTCATTAGTCTTCCTCCCTTCCTCCTTCCTTCCCTTCCCTTCCCATCTATTTCCTCTGCTTCCCTTCCTCTCTTCCTTCGTTTCCTCCTTCCCTTCTCTTCTTCCTCTCCATTCCTCCCTTTCCGCTTTCTCTCCCTTCCTTTCCTAACTTCCCTCCCTTCCTTTCTCTTCTTCCTCTCCATTCCTCCCTTTCCGCTTTCTCTCCCTTCCTTCTCTTCCTTTTCTCTTCCCTTCTCTTCTTCCTCTCCATTCCTCCCTTTCCTCTTTCTCTCCCTTCCTTTCCTAACTTCCTTCTCTTCCTTTCCTCTCCCCTTCCCTTCTTTCCCTCCTTCCCTTCTATTCCCTCCCTTTCCTCCCTCCCTACATCTCCCTTCCATCATCCTTCTCTTCCCTCTCTCCCTTCTCTTCCTCCTTCCTCTCCTTCCCTTCCCATTCATTTCCTCTCCTTCCCTTCCTCCCTTCCTTCGTTTCCTCCTTCCCTTCTCTTCTTCCTCTCCATTCCTCCCTTTCCTCTTTCTCTCCCTTCCTTCTCTTCCTTTCCTCTCCCCTTCCCTTCCTTCTTCCCATCCTTCCTTCTCCTTTCCCTTCCCTCCCTCCTTCCCTTCTATTCCCTCCCTTTCCCTTCCACCCTCCTTCTCTTCCCTCTCTCCCTTCTCTCCCTTCCTCTTTCCCTTCCCTTCCTTACTTCCCTCCTTTCTTGCCTCCCTCTCTCCCTTCTCCACTTCCATTCTTCCCTCTTCTCCCTTATCTCCCTTTTCCCTCCACCCCTGTTCTTACTCTCCCTTCCTTCCTTCCCTCTCTCCCTTCATTTATCCTCTCCCTTCCTTACTTCCCTCCATCTCTCTCTCTCTCTCTCTCTCTCTCTCTCTCTCTCTCTCTCTCTCTCTCTCTCTCTCTCTCTCTCTCTCTCTCTCTCTTCCAGTTGCCTTCCTCCTTCCTCTCCCTCCCTCACTCCCCCCCCCTTCCTCCCTCCCCCCCTTCCTTCCTCTCCCTCCCTTCCTTCCTCATCCTCCCTCCCTCCCTTCCTTCCTTCCCTCATTCCCACCAAATTTATGAGCAGAAAAAACTAGACAACAATAACTACCATTCTTACTACAACAATAGAACGACCACTACTACTACTACTACTACGACTACTACTACTATTACTATTACTACTACTACTACTACTACTACTACAATTACTACTACATCTACTACTACTTCTCAAACCAAGATCACCACCACCACCACTACTATTACTACTACTACTACTACTACTACTACTACTACTACTACCACTACTACTACTACTACTACTACTGCAATCGACGCGTCAAAAGTTCTTATACAAACAGACATGAAGCGACTTTTTAACCCCCGCGGCGTGACCCAGCACACGAGAGAGAGAGAGAGAGAGAGAGAGAGAGAGAGAGAGAGAGAGAGAGAGAGTTCATTAGCTCCACATGTGACTACGAACCACAAAGGGAGATTTTCACCCTTAAAGAGCGAGGGAGTAAGGGTGAAATTCGCGATCCTCTCCCTTTTTCGAAATCAGGAAGGAGGAGGAGGAGGAGGAGGAGGAGGAGGAGGAGGAAGAGAATTGGAGGAGGAGGAGGCTTGGAGGAGAAGCACGTCCCTGTCCTCCTCCTCCTCCTCCTCCTCCTCCTCCTCCTCCTCTTCCTCCTCCTCCTCCTCCTTTTTGAGTATTAAGTCTTGTAATTATCATTTCCTAAATATACGAAAAGCTTTATCAATGGGGCCAAGCTCTCCTCCTCCTCCTCCTCCTCCTCTTCCTCCTCCTCCTCCTCCTCCACCTCCTCCGCGACATTC
>NC_066569.1:9846589-9849089 GCF_024679095.1 Eriocheir sinensis
TTCCTCTCCCTTCCTTTCTCTTTCCTTCCCCTTCCTCTTTCACTCTACTTTCTGCTTTCTTTCCTCCTTCCCCCTTTCCTTCCTCCTTCCTTTCCTTCTCTCCTCCCCCTCCCCTTCACTATAGAAAGATGGGACATATTTCACGGAAGCAAGACTGGAGCGAGCACTGTACGCTGAGTTATGAGGGGAAGTGATGGGGAGGGAAGGGGAGGGAAGGGGAGGGAAGGGGAGAGGGGAAGGGGAAGGAGAGAAAAAGTAGTAAAGTATAAAGTGAGTGAGGAGGAGGAAGAGGAGGAGGAGGAGGAGGAGGAGGAGGAGGAGGAGGGGAAAAAAAGGAATAAGAGGAAGAACAGTATTGAAATGGAAGCATGTAAAGAAGGAGGAGGAGGAGGAGGAGGAGGAGGAGGAGGAAGAGGAGGAGGAGGAGGAGGAGGAGGAGGAGAAAGAAGATGCATACAAAACGTCAAATGAAATGGAGAGAGAGAGAGAGAGAGAGAGAGAGAGAGAGAGAGAGAGAGAGAGAGAGAGAGAGAGAGAGAGAGAGAGAGAGAGAGAGAGAGAGAGAGAGAGAGAGAGAGAGAGAGAGAGAGAGAGAGAGAGAGAGAGAGAGAAGACATCGAGAGCTGACACACACACACACACACACACACACACACACACACACACACACAGAAAGACAAACAAACAAAAAGACAGAGACAGAGAGAGAGAGAAAGGGATGAGACGAGAGGACGAGGAGGAGGAGGAGGAGGAGGAGGAGGAGGAGGAGGGAGAGGGGAGGGGGAGAGGGGAGGTAACTTGTTCTTTGTTGAGGGGAGAGAGGGGAAAAGTTTCTCTGCTTTATGGGTGACGGCTGAAGGGAGCGGGGTGAGGGGTGACGGGTGGGGTGATGGGGTGTGGGGTGATTGGTGGGGTGATGGGGTGTAGGGTGAATGGTGGGGAGATTGAGCGTGGGGTGAGTAGGGGGGTGACGGGTGGGGAGATGGGGTGTGAGGTGACGGGTGGGGTGATGGGGTGTGGGGTGATCGGTGGGGTGATGGGGTGTGGGGTGATCGGTGGGGTGATGAGGTGTGGGGTGATCGGTGGGGTGATGGAGAGTGGGGTGATTGGTGGGGAGATTGAGTGTGGAGTGATAGGTGGGGTGATGGGGTGTGGGGTGAAAAGGGGTGGCGGATAAATTAATAGAGGTTGACATGGGGTGAGAAAAGGGTGATCAGTGGGGTGATGCTGGGGAGTGGGGTGACAGACACACTTACAGGGATTGATAGATTGGGTGAGAGGGGATGGGTGTGACGGATGGGGTGACGGATGGGGTGCGAGGGGTGAGGTTACTTTTAGGCAAATTAGGTTATGGTGATGGGAATGAGGGGGGGAGGGGGGAGGAGGGGAGAGAGGTAGGGAGAGGAGGTGGGGCAAGTGGGGTGAAGAGATGGGGAGAGAAAAAGATGGAAATGGGAAGAGGAGGAGAAGGGGAGAAAGGGAGGAAGGGAAGAAGGATGAAGGGGAATGAACAGTAGAGAATGAGGGGAAGGGAAGGGGAAGAGGAGGAGGAGGAGGAAAGGGGAAGAGAAGGGAAGGGGAATGAGAGGGGAAAAGAAGGGGAGAGAGGGGAAAGAAAGGAAGAGAGAGGAAGAGAAGGAAAAGAAAGGAAGGGGAATGAGAGGGGAAAGTAAGAGAGGGGAAAAGAGGGGAAGAGAGAGAAAGAGAAAGGAGAGAAAGAAAAGGAAATTAAGTGAAGGGAAAAGAAGAGAATAGAAGGAAAGAAAGGGAGAGAAAAAGAAGGGCAGAGAGAGGAAGGAGAGGAAAAGAGAAGGAGAAAAGAGAGGAAGAAAAGGAAATTGAGAGAAGGGAAAAGAAGAGAGGAGGAGGAAAGAAAGAGAGAGGGGAAGGAAGGAGAAGGGAAGGGAAGGAGGAAGAGAAGAGAGGAAGAAGAAGGGAAATGAGGGGAAATTGGGATATGATGGGGAAGAAAGGGGAGGAAGGGGAAGGGGAGGAGATTCACAGTTTCCCCATCACCTCCTCCTCCTCCTCCTCCTCCTCCTCAATCTTTTCTTCCTCTCCTACCTCCTCCTCCTCCTCCTCCTCCTCCTCTTCTTTTTCCTCCGATGTTTCTCTTCCTTCCTATCATCTTAAACACTCATTCTCCTTCCCTTCCTCCTCCTCCTCCTCCTCCTCCTCCTCCTCCTCCTCCTCCTCCTCCTCCTCCTTATCTCAATGTGGAGGCAAAAGAGATAATCATTTAATTCACCACCAAACTTTGAGAGAGAGAGAGAGAGAGAGAGAGAGAGAGAGAGAGAGAGAGAGAGAGAGAGAGAGAGAGAGAGAGAGAGAGAGAGAGAGAGAGAGAGAGAGAGAGAGAGAGAGAGAGAGAGAGAGAGAGAGAGAGAGAGAGAGAGAGAGAGAGAGAGAGAGAGAGAGAGAGAGAGAGAGAGAGAGAGAGAGAGAGAGAGAGAGAGAGAGAGAGAGAGAGAGAGAGAGAGAGAGAGAGAGAGAGAGAGAG
>NC_066569.1:9854089-9859089 GCF_024679095.1 Eriocheir sinensis
GGGAAGGGAAGGGAAGGGAAGGGAAGGGAAAGGAAGAGAAGGGAAGGGAAGGGAAGGGAAGGGAAAGGAAGAGAAGGGAAGGG
Organism: Eriocheir sinensis; assembly: GCF_024679095.1. Lineage (NCBI taxonomy): Eukaryota > Metazoa > Arthropoda > Malacostraca > Decapoda > Varunidae > Eriocheir > Eriocheir sinensis. Next base: position 9,854,173 of record NC_066569.1, read on the forward strand.
AAGAGAAGGTTAGGTGGGGTAAGGTAAGGTGAGGTAAGGTTAGGTAAAGTTAGGTAATGGTAGAGAAACTAAGGTAAGGTCAGGTAAGGTCAGGTAAGGTTAGGAAAGGAAGTGAAGGAAAGGGAAGGGAAGTTAAGGACAAAGAAGAGGAAGAAGAGGAAAAAAATGAGAAAGGAAAATGAAAGGGAAATAAAAGAAAGAGAGAAAAAAAAAAGTATGAAGTTAGAGAAAGATCAAAGAAAAGTAGTAGTAGTAGTAGTAGTAGTAGTAGTAGTAGTAGTAGTAGAAGTAGTAGTAGTAGTAGTAGTAGTAGTAGTAGTAGTAGTAGTAGTAGTCAAAATAATAATAATAATAATAATAATAATAATAATAATAATAATAATAATAATAATAATAATAATAATAATAATAATAAAAATAATAATAATGAACCAAAAAATGAGAAAAAACGCGCCAATGATAATAAAAGTTGATGGTCTCTCTCTCTCTCTCATTGGCCATAACGACAAACATTTATTTCTTATACGTAAAAAAACACCACCACCACCACCGCTACCACCACCACCACCGCTACCACCACCACCGCTACCACCACCACTACCCCCCACCCCCCCACCCCTTGTCACCTGCATTTACCTGGCCACCCCTTTAAGCTTAACACCCCCTCCCCCCTCTCCCCCTCTCTCCCCCTCTCCCCTCTCCCCCCCCATAGCGGCCCTCAGAGTTAAGTGGCCCTTCTCTGCGCTAAAAGTGGTCCTGTTTCCTCTTTCCTCTTCCTCTTTATTCCTCTTTTTTGTTTCCTCTTCTCTTTTCTCTCTCTCTCTCTTCTCTCCATTTTCTTCTTTTCTTCATCTTTTCCCTTTTCTTCTGCTTCTTTGTTCATATTTCCTCTTTTTTTTCCTCTTTTCTCTCCTTTTTCTTCTTTTGTTTTCTCTTTTTTTTCCTCTTTATTTCCTCCTTCCTCCTCTTCCTCTTTTGTTTCTCTCTTTTCCCTTCCTTTCCTCTTTTTTTTTGTCATTCTCTTTCCTCTTTCCTCTTTCCTCTTTTCTCTTCTCTTTCCCTTACTCTTTCACTCTTATTTTCGTTTTTATTGTTTTTTTTTCATTCCTTTCTTTAATCTTTTTCTAATCTTTCTCTCTTTCCTTCCTCTTGGTTTCTCCTTTCCTCTTTCTTTTCTTCTTTTCCTCATTGCTTCCATTTCCTCCTTCTCTTTCTCTCCCTCCTTCACTCCTAACCCATCCATCCTCCTCCTCCTCCTCCTCCTCCTCTCTGCCTGTTTTCCTTCCTTCTACCTCCCTCCCCTCCTCCCTCCCAATCTGGTCTCTCAATTTTATTTCTTCCATTCCACTCTCAAGTATATCTGTCTGTTTGTCTGTCTGTCGGTCGTTCGGTCTCTCTCTCTCTCTCTCTCCACTACATGTACAAAAACATGAACTACTACCACCACTACTACTACTACTACTACTACTACTACTACTACTATTACTACTACTACTACTACTACTACTACTACTACTACTACTATTACCATACTGCTATAACAAAACCCGAAAAGCCATCACAAGAGGAAGTTACGAGAGAGAGAGAGAGAGAGAGAGAGAGAGAGAGAGAGAGAGAGAGAGAGAGAGAGAGAGAGAGAGAGAGAGAGAGAGAGAGAGAGAGAGAGAGAGAGAGAGAGAGAGAGAGAGAGAGAGTAACAGAGCCTAATCCATCACAACATCCCATCCCATCCCATCCCATCACTATCCCATCATTAATTCTTTTTTTACAGCAAGGGAGGCAGCTCAAGGGCAAAAAAACAAAAAGAAAACAACAACAAAAAGCTTGCTAGACCCTCCTCCAACAAAAGAAAAAAAAAGAAAGAGGTCAGAGGCGAGGTCAACTTCGACAGACAAGTAAGGTTGTTCCAGAGTTTACCAGTGAGAGGGATGAAAGAGTGACGACGCTGGTTAACTCTTGCAGAAGGGATTTGGACAGTAAACGGATGAGCTGGAGTAGAAAGTCGTGTACAGCGGGGCCGCGGGAGAGGTTGAAGCATGTAGATAGCAAGTTCAGAAGAGTAGTTAGCATGAAAATATTGATAGAAGATAGAGAGGCAACATGGCGGCGGTACTTAAGAGATAGGCGACTGATTGTAAGAGGAGAGAAGTTGATGAGATGAAGAGCCTTTGATTCCACTCTGTCTAAAATTTTGCTTCTACTACCAATACTCTTTAATCTTTCTCTAACTTAAAACTTTTCCGTGTATAATTTCCTTCGTTTTCTTTTTCTCTCGTTTTCCTTTCGGTCAATGTTTTCCATATTTTTGATGAGAGCCCAAACCAGCCCAACAGAGACCAAAGACCAGCCCAACAGACACCCAGACCAGCCCAACACACACCCAAACCAGCCCACCGCACCCCAAAACCAGCCCACCGCACCCCAAAACCAGCCCAACGCAACCCAAAAACAGCCCAACGCACCCCAAAACCAGCCCAACACAGACCAAAACCAGCCCAACAGACCACAGACCAGCCCAACACAGACCAAACACACCCAACCATTCCAGTCAGTGTTACCAACGTCGCGAATTCGGTTGACTGACTCTCAAAGGACCGCCGAAGGGACTTTTACCGCAGTGTGCGATTGGCAACACTGGCGACTTACCTTTGTGTGCGGGGGTGATGGCAACACTGCCCCTCACACCTACACCCCCTCCTCCCCTCCCCCTTGAAACCCTCCCCCACAGTCCCCCCTTAGGCATATCTACACCCCTTCCCGTCCTCCTCCTCCTCCTCCTCTCTCTACACAGCTCTCTCAATACACTTCCTACACCCCTCTTCACTTCAACCCCTTTCCCCCTTCTCTTTCCCCTCCCTTCCCCCTTCATCTCCCTACACCCCTTCCTCCCCCCATAAAATCAACTACTACCACTACTAATACTACTAATACTACTACTATTACTACTACTACTACTACTATTACTACTACTACTACTACCACTACTACTACTACTACTACTACTACTACTATTATTACTACTACCACTACTACTACTACTACTGCTACTACTTCCCTTAGATGAGAAATTATGAAGGAAAGAAAAGGACGAAGAAAAAGAGATGAAAGAAAAAGGAAAAAGAGGAAGGAAAATAGAGGAAAAAAATATCGCAGGGGAGATAAAAGAGAAAAGAAAAGAGGAAAGCCTGAAATGAAGAGGAAGAGGAGGAGGAGGAAAAAGATTAAAGAAAAAAAAAATACTAGAAATAAAAAAAAACGATATATAAGAAAGACAAAAAGCAAAACAAAAACACACAAAAAAAACAAAAAACATATAAACCAGAAAAAAACAAATAAAGAAAAACAAACAACGATAAGAAAGAAGATTAGAAAGAAGAGACTGACCATCCCATCTCCTCCTCCTCCTCCTCCTCCTCCTCCTCCTCTTCCTCTTGGTGATTTGGGCCACGCTCAGTAAACTCTTCCTCTTGCCCTCAGCCTCTTTATTAGCCGAGGAAATTAAGAGGGAGAGAGAGAGAGAGAGAGAGAGAGAGAGAGAGAGAGAGAGAGAGAGAGAGAGAGAGAGAGAGAGAGGAGGGGGGGAGGATGGAAAGGGAGGATGAGTGGTATATAAAAAAAAATAACTTACTTCTTACAAGGAGGAGGAGGAGGAGGAGGAGGAAGAGGAGGGGGAGGAGGAGGAGGAGGAGGAGGAGGTTCTGAGGCGTAACGATAAAGAAAGAGGAAGAAAAGGAACAGAAGGAGGAGAGGGAGGAGGAGGAGGAGGGAGGGAGCGGAGAGAAATATAGGGAGAGGAGAGAGAGAGAGAGAGAGAGAGAGAGAGAGAGAGAGAGAGAGAGAGAGAGAGAGAAGGGTTCAATGTATCATTTTTTAAGACCAGCAGAGAGAGAGAGAGAGAGAGAGAGAGAGAGAGAGATTATGGTAAGTAGTAATTTTTAGTAGTAGTAGTAGTAGTAGTAGTAATAGTAGTAGTAGTAGTAGTAGTAGTAGTAGTAGTAGTAGTAGTAGAATTGAACTTTGGTTAAAATCATTATTAGTACCACCACCACCACCACCACCACCACAACAACAACAACAACAACAACAAGCTCTCCCGTTTTTTTTTTATTTTTTATCTCCGGCTCCTGTTTAGCAACCTTTGTCTCGCTTCCGTTCGTGTCAACAGTACGCCGCCACCACCACCACCACTACTACTACTACTACTACTACTACTACTACTACTACTACTACTATTACTACTACTACTATCACCATCATTATCATTATTATCATTATCATTACTTTCTTAACAACAATGGTAATGATAATAATAATAATAATAATAATAATAATAATAATAATAATAATAATAATAATAATAATAATAATAATAATAATAATAATAATAATAATAATAATAATAATAATAAAAAGCAACTAATCGGATTTCATGGCGGATGCTTCGAGGTCATATAAGAAGAAGAAGAAGAAGAAGAAGAAGAAGAAGAAGAAGAAGAAAAAGAAAAAGAAAAAGAAGAAGAAGAAGAAAAAGAAGAAGAAGAAAAAGAAGAAGAAGGAGAAGAAGAAGAAGAAGAAGAAGAAGAAGAAGAAGAGGATAAAAAAGTAGAAGAAAAGAAAGGGAAAAAATATATTAAAAAGAAAAGGAAAAAGGAAATTAAGACGAAAAAGAAATAAAACAAAAAAGAAAAAGAAAAGTTATATATAAATGAGAGAGAGAGAGAGAGAGAGAGAGAGAGAGAGAGAGAGAGAGAGAGAGAGAGAGAGAGAGAGAGAGAGAGAGAGAGAGAGAGAGAGAGAGAATATCCCCCTAACCCCCCTTCCCATCCCCCTCACCCCCCTCACTTAACCCCCATTTCCTTTTCCCCCCTCCCCCTTCCTCTCCCCTTCTCCCCGCCCCTCCCCATCCTCTCCCTCCTC
>NC_066569.1:9864089-9866589 GCF_024679095.1 Eriocheir sinensis
CCCTTCCAATCCCCAATTCCCCAACCTCTTCAGTAGCTCACTAACTCAACCCCTCCCTCCCTTTCCAATCCCCTTATTCCCCACCTCTTTGTTCTCCTTCCAATCCCCCATTCCCCACTTCTTTGTTAACTTATAGAACCTCATCCCCTTCCTTCCCTTCCAATCCCCAATTCCCCAACCTCTTCAATAGCTCACTTACTCAATCCCTCCCTCCCTTTCCAATTATCCTCCCTTCCCTTCCAATCCCCAATCCCCAACCTCTTCAATAGCTCACTAACTCAATCCCTCCCTCCCTTCCCCACTCTTCCATTCCCCACCTCCAAATATCAGTACTTCATCCCCTTCCTCCCCTTCCAATCCCCAATTCCCAACCTCTTCAATACATCAATGCCTCAGTCCCTCCCTCCCCTTCAAATCCCCCATTCCCCAACACTTCAACAGACCAGGACTTCAACCCCCTTCCTCTTTTCATATATGACCACAGATGTTGCGCCGACTAAACGAAACTTTCCTTTTTTTCCGCTTTTAATCCCCTGTTTCCTGTTTGCTTCGTGTGAAAAAGAGAGGTAATTGAAAGGTTAATTAATAGAGACATACTAAGACTCGTAAATATCTAAGGAAAGACTATAGAAATCTCTCTCTCTCTCTCTCTCTCTCTCTCTCTCTCTCTCTCTCTCTCTGCTTACCGTGCGAGGCGAGGAGCAGGAGAAGAGGAAGAAGGCGGCCCCAACCTGCTACCTGCCGTCTGCTGGACATCATACCTGTGGGAGAAGTAGTAGTAGTAGTAGTAGTAGTAGTAGTAGTAGTAGTAGTAGTAGTAGTAGTAGTAACAACAACAACAACAACAACAACAACAACAACAACAACAACAACAACAACAATAATAATAATAATAATAATAATAATAATAATAATAATAATAATAATAATAATAATAATAATAATAATAATAATAATAATAATAAATTATGTTCAGTGCAATACTTATTTGGTGGTGGAGTAGGAGGAGGAGGAGGAGGAAGAGGAGGAGGAGGTAATTAAGATAAAGGTGAGGTGTTACTGTGGACATGACCATCACTCCTCCTCCTCCTCCTCCTCCTCTTCCTCCTCCTCTTCCTCCTCCTCCTCTTCCTAACACTAAAACGGACGAGCTGGTGATGTCAAGGAAATTTGCTCTCTCTCTCTTAATCTCGCGGTAACCATAAGAAGATTAAGTAAAGAAGGCTACCCAGATTTTTCCTCCTCCTCCTCTTCCTCTTCCTCCTCCTCTTCCTCTTCCTCTTCCTCCTCCCTTCCACCATGCACCCTCCCTTCCCCTTCCTCGTTTCTCTCCCTTCTTTCTCTCCTTTCAACCTGTCTCTCCTCTTCCTCTCCTATCCCTCTTTTTCTCTCCCCTCTTCCTCTCCTCTCCCTTTCCCTCTTCTCTACCCCTTTCTCTCTCCCCTCTTCCTCTTTTCTTCAACCTTCTCTTCTCTCCCCCTTTCTCTCCTCTCCTCTCCTCTTTTTTCTCCCTTCATCTTCCCCTCCCTTACCTCTTAACACGCTATCTCCTTCCTCTCTTCTCTTCCTCTTCTCTCTCTCTCTCTCTCTCTCTCTCTCTCTCTCTCTCTCTCTCTCTCTCTCTCTCTCTCTCTCTCTCTCTCTCTCTCTCTCTCTCTCCACCCATCATAACCATTTTCCTATCCACCCCATCCACTCATTCCTCCTCCTCCTCCCCCTCCTCTTCTTCCTCCTCCTCCTCTTCCTCTTCCTCCTCCTCCTCCTCCTCCTCTCTACATTTTGCTCTTCTTCTTTATATGCAACCTTCCACAGATCACTTGTCTCATCCTCCTCCTCCTCCTCCTCCTCTTCCTCCTCCTCTTCCTCCTCCTCTTCCTCCTCCTCCTTAGTTTCACCCGCACCTTTTTGCTTCAAACATTTTTTTTACATTATTTTTTTCTTTCTCTTTTTCTCTTTCTTACTTTCTTCTATTTCTTCTTCTTCTTCTTCTTCTTCTTCTTCTTCCTCGCAATGTCTTCCTTCCACGACCTCCTTCATTTCCACCTTTCAATCTCCTCCTCCTCCTCCTCCTCCTCCTCCTCCTCCTCCTCTTCTTTGTTATGTCTCCACCACCACCTTCATTTCCACCTCTCAATCACCACCACCGCCACCACCTCCTCCTCCTCCTCCTTCTCCTTCTCCTCCTCCTCCTCCTCCTCCTTTGAAAGTCTGTCAAAGCGTCCAGTGGCTTCCAGTTTCCAGTCACTAGTGGCGTACCCCAAGGATCAGTGCTGGGACCCATTATCTTAATCTTATACACCAACGACTAAGAAAAAGGACTGGAATCCTCCCTAGCCAAGTTTGCTGACGACTCCAGAATAGGTGGAAAGGCTCCCACGGCGGCCGACTGAAAATCATCCAAAAAGACCTTGACTGGATTATCGAATGGTCTGAAAAGTGGGAAAAAACATCCAACGTTCACAAGTGTAGTCATCCGCTTTGGGCCCAGAAGGAGTAAGCA
>NC_066569.1:9871589-9874089 GCF_024679095.1 Eriocheir sinensis
CTTTTCTCCTCTTTTTGTTGCTTTCTTCCATTTTTATTGTTTTCTTTTTCTTCTTTCTCTTTTTTCTCTTGTTTTTCTTTTTCCTTTTTTTTGTTTATATTTTCCCTTATTCGTCATTTTCTTCTTTTTTTCAATCTTGTTTTCTCTTTTTTTTTGTTCGTATTTTTCTTTTTTTTCTTTTTCCTGATCTTTTTCTTTTTCTTTTTTCTTTTCTCTTTACTTCCCTTTTCCTCTTTTTCTTCTTGTCTTTTTTTTTGTTTTCTTTTTCTTCACTTTTGTTGTTAATTTGTGCGTTTTCTTGTTTTTGTTTTCGTTGTTGTTGTTTTTCATTTTTTTTTCATTTTTCTTCTTCTTCTTCTTCTTTTTTTCTTCTTCCTCTTTTTCCTTCTTTTTCTTGTTCGTTTTCTCCTTTCTCCTTTCTCTTTTTCTTTATTTTTTTCTTTATCTTGTTTCCTCATTTTCTCTTCCTTCTTCACCTTCTTCTTCTTCTTCTGCTTTTTATCCTTCTCTCTCTCTCTCTTTTCTTTTCTATTTCTTTTTCTCTTTCATTATCTTTTCTCATTTTTCTCCTTTTCTTCTGTTTCCTTCTCTCTCTCGTTCCATATTGTTTTTCTTATTTTCTCTCTCTCTCTCTCTCTCTCTCTCTCTCTCTCTCTCTCTCTCTCTCTCTCTCTCGACTACGGACACACACACACACACACACACACACACACACACACACACATACACACTTGCACGCATGAAAAGCCAAAAGAGGAGGAGGAGGAGGAGGAGGAGGAGGAGGATAAAAATGGGGGGGTATAAGAGGAGACAGGAGGAGGAGGAGGAGGAGGAGGATAGAGGAAGAGGAAGAGGAGGAGGAGGAGAGGAAAGAGGAGGTGGAGGAGGACGAATAAGAGGAAAGGGTTGTGGCGGTGGAAGAGGAGGAGGAGGAGGAGGAGGAGGAGGTGAGGGAGATTAGAAGGAGGAGGAGGAGAAAGAGGAGGAGGAGGGGGAGAAGAAGAAAGAGGAGGAGAATCAAAACGAGTGGAGGAAGGAGGAGGAGGAGGCGAAGCAAAACGAGGAGGTGGAGGAGTAGGAGGAGGAGGAGGAGGAGAAGTGGGCGTGAAGGAGCGAGAAGGAGGGATTCTGGATCGGCCGCATCTTAGCCCCGCCCACAATCAATGCCAGGGGGGCGGGACGAGGGCTGTGATTGGCTGAGCGGCTGTGAGGGGGCGGGGCTGGACACGCAGACTCCGCCCCCTCACCCCCAACAGCCAATAGGGGCGCCGGACGTCTAAATTCCCATTGATCGACTTAAATTTAGCGTCTTTAAGCGAAAATCACTTCCTTATTTGGCATTTCTAAACATAATGACGGAAGATTACAATGAGTGGAGATATGAGGGATGGAAGGCTCTCTCTCTCTCTCTCTCACTCTCTCTCTCACTTTCTCTCTCTTTCACTTTCACGTTCTCTCTCTCTCTCACCTGTATCGTAATGGCGTACAGGCGGTGAAGGTGATGGTGACAGGTGGACTAGGACAGGTGAGAATGATTAAGTCTCTCTCTCTCTCTCTCTCTCTCTCTCTCTCTCTCTCTCTCTCTCTCTCTCTCTCTCTCTCTCTCTCTCTCTCTCTCTCTCTCTCTCTCTGAAAAATGAAGCTGATGATGGAACAGACAGAAAGATGGATAGAAAGACGGACAGACAAACAGACAGACAGACAGACAAACACAAGCAAAGATGAAAGAAAAAGAAAGAAAGATGAAGATGGAAATTGGAGACAGACAAGGTAAGGTAAGGTATGGTGAGGTAAGGTGACGTAAGGTAAGGTAAGGTAAGATAAGGTAAGGTAAGGTGACGTAAGGAAAGATAGGGTAAGGTAAGGCAAGATAAGGTAAGATAAAGTAAGGTAAGGTGACGTAAGGAAAGGTAAGGTAAGATAAGGTAAGGTAAGGTAAGGTAAGGTAAGGTAAGGTAAGGTAAGGAAAAGGTTTATGTGCTTGACAGACTGAAAGGTAAATAGGTAGACAGGTAGATGGACTGATATGTAGATGGGTAGATAGGCAGGAGGGTAGGGAGGGAGGGAGGGAGGGAGATACAGGCAATTAGGTTTGTAGGTAAATTGAACAGGTAAATACAGATATACATAGACGAAAACACACACACACACACACACACACACACACACACACACACACACACACACACACACACACACACACACACACACACACACACACACACGTCTGTCTCATCGATAAACAATTAACTTCTCTCCTATTTTAAGCACGAAGCAGATTTCAACTTTGCCTTTCCTTTCTAGTTTTGTTTATTTGCTACATTATCGTTCTTGTTTTTGTTCTTATGACTGAGTATTTAAGAAAAGAATGTAGTTACTGACGCCAATATCACAAGCTCTCCCTTCCTCGGCCGTTCCCTTGACATCAGTTCCAGCAATATCACAAGCTCTCCCTCCCTCGGCCGTTCCCTTGATATCAGTTCCAGCAATATCACAAGCT
>NC_066569.1:9884089-9939089 GCF_024679095.1 Eriocheir sinensis
AAAAAAATACAACCTCGTAGACAAAACAAAAATAAAAACAAAAACAATAAAATGAAAAAAAAGCTAAAAAATGCAAAGAAAAAAACAAAAAAAAATACAGAAAAGAAAAAAATGCTAAAAAAAATGCAAACAAGAAAAAAGCAAAAAAAACGAGAAGAAAAACAAAGTAAAAAATGCGAAAAAACGAAGAAAAAAAACCATAACGAATAAAAACAAAGAAGACGAAAAAACAACCAAAAACAAACAAACCGCAAAAAACAAGCTACAAACAGCCCCGTCCCATCTCCCTTCGTGACCCAGTGTGGCGGAGGGCGGGCGGGAGGTCGCGGTTGAATCCTGTTACACGCCGCCGATGAAAAAAAAAAGTACCACAAGAAGGGACCGAAAAAGCCGTTAAGGTGATGCCGTTGAAAGGTAGACGTCGGGGGGGGGGAGGGAGGGAGAGTGTGTAAGAGAGGAGAGGAAGGGAGAGGAGGAAGGAAGGGAGGGACGCAGGGAGGAAGGGAAGGGAGTTGAAGGGAAGAAAGAGATATAGCAGGGAGGTGAAGACGGGAGAGAAGGCAGGAAGAGAGAGAAACGAAGGAAGGAAGGAAGGAAGATACAGAAGGAAGGAAGGAAGGAGGAAGGGAAGGGAGTTGAAGGGAAGAAAGAGATATAGTAGGGAGATGAAGACGGGAGAGAAGGCAAGAAGAGAGAGAAACGAAGGAAGGAAGGAAGGAAGGAAGAAAGAAAAGAAAGAATATACAGAGAAAAGGAAGATAAAGAAGGAAGGAAGAAGGGAAGGAAGGAAAAAAAAGGAAAGGAAGGAAGAAGGGAAGGAAAGGAGGTAAAGAAGGGATAGAAAGATAGATAGAAGGAAAGAAAGAAGGAAAACTATTTGAAAGATGAAGGATGAAAGGAAGAAAGGAAGGAAGGAAGGAGGGAGAGAGGGAAGGATTCTCTCTCTCTCTCTCTCTCTCTCTCTCTCTCTGTTATTCCTTCAGGCTTCTTCTTTTCCTCTCTTTCTCTTTATCTCACCTTGTCTCTCTCCCTCTCTGTGTTCCTCCGCGCTGAGAGCAAGACGAAGAGCTCCCCGCAACCGCACCGCCCCATAAAATACTAGTCGAGGCAGAACCCATGAATTTTACCGATAGCATTAGGCGCGCGTACGACAGTCTTCTGCGAGGGTACGACGGCGCGCTAACAGGTGCCCAAACGATACCAGTAGTAGTAGTAGTAGTAGTAGTAGTAGTGGTAGTAGTAGTAGTAGTAGTAGTAGTAGTAGTAGTAGTAGTAGTAACGTTGGTAGTAGAAATAATGTAAAAATAGATAAACAGCAAAAACAACAACAACAACAACAACAACAACAACAACAACAACAACAACAACAACAACACTAATAATATCTTCATTTTAATATACTTTTTTTTTCTTATTAAAGGTGTACGTTGCCTCGGTGTGTGCGTGCGTGTGTGCGTGTGTGTGCATGTGTATGTGTGTGTGTGTGTGTGTGTGTGTGTGTGTGCGACTATAAACACACTTATAATCTGTTACTAAATGATGACGTTACTCTCCCTTCCCTCCCTTCCTCCCTCCCTCCCTCCCTTCCCTCCTTCACTCCCTCCCTTCCCTCCCTCCCTCTCACTTTCCCCCCCTTGCCTCTCCCTCTCATCCTCTCTACTTTCTCTTTCCCTCCCTTTCCTCCTTCCTCCCTCCCTCCCCCTTCCCTCCCTCTCCCTTCCCTCCCTCCCTTCCTCCCTTCTCTCCCTCCCTTCCCTTCCTCCCTCCCTAGCCTCTCCCTGCTCCTCCTTTCTCTTTCCCTCCCTTTCCTCACTCTCTCCCTCTTCCCTCCCTTCCCTACCCCCTCACCTCCAATCCCTCCCTTCCATCTCCCTCTCACTATCCTCCCTCTCCACCACTTTCCTCCCTTCCCTCCCTCACTCCCTCCCTCCCTCCCGTCCCCTCTCCTCATTACCTGGGTCGTAATTAGCTCAGGTGAGGCTTAATTACAGGTGAGAACGAGGAAGGTGAAAAAGAGTAATAGATTAAATAATGGATGAAAAAAAGATGGAAAAATTAATAAAAGGAAAAAATAGTTTGGAATAAATAACATGAAAAGTGGAAATATGAATAAATATGACAAGTAGTAGTAGTAGTAGTGGTAGTAGTAGTAGTAGTAGTAGTAGTAGTAGTAGTAGCAGTAGTAGTATTAACATAAAAAAAAATAATAATAATAATAATAATAATAATAACAACCACAACAACAACAACAACAACACCTACAGCTGTGACGTCACGAAGGAAAACAGCTGTGATTGGTGGAGCCGAGGCGGGCGAGGCCATTCTTAGAGGGGGGAGAGAGAGAGAGAGAGAGAGAGAGAGAGAGAGAGAGAGAGAGAGAGAGAGAGAGAGAGAGAGAGAGAGAGAGAGAAGAGGGAAAAAAAAGAGGGAAACAATGTAAATATGACGGCTGAAAAGTGTGTGTGTGTGTGTGTGTGTGTGTGTGTGAGAGAGAGAGAGAGAGAGAGAGAGAGAGAGAGAGAGAGAGAGAGAGAGAGAGAGAGAGAGAGAGAGAGAGAGAGAGAGAGAGAGAGAGAGAGAGAGGGGTGAAAAAAAGCTAGTCGAGATGAATTGCCAATTTAGCAAGAGTACCCTTGACACCATGGCCAAATAAGGTCACTAAAAATCTCTCTCTCTCTCTCTCTCTCTCTCTCTCTCTCTGCTGCCGCTGTTGCTAAGGTCCCTTCGCGGCGTTGGTTACACTGCAGAAGGCTAAATCGAAGTAAGGTCAGGTCAGGTCAGGTCACACTACAGTCCTTATTCTCAGCGGCTTTCGGCTTCCACAAGAACTATTTCGAAAGTTCACAAAAAGGAGTTTAGTCGGATTCTCATAAGTGTTTGTCGAATTCATGGTATAAAAGCCTTGTCAAACTATTACTAGGCTCGTAACACTACCCATGAAAATGCTAACATTACGACCACTACCAAAGCCTTGTCAAACTATCACTAGGCTCATAACACTACCCATGGAAATACTAACACAACAACCTCTACCAAAGCCTTGTCAAACTATCACCAGTCTCATAACACTACCCATGGAAATACTAACACAACAACCTCCACCAAAGCCTTGTCAAACTATCACCAGGCTCATAACACTACCCATGGAAATACTAACACAACAACCTCTACCAAAGCCTTGTCAAACTATCACTAGGCTCATAACACTACCCATGGAAATACTAACACAACAACCTCTACCAAAGCCTTGTCAAACCATCACTAGGCTCATAACACTACCCATGGAAATACTAACACAACAACCTCTACCAAAGCCTTGTCAAACTATCACCAGGCTCATAACACTACCCATGGAAATACTAACACAACAACCTCCACCAAAGCCTTGTCAAACTATCACTAGGCTCATAACACTACCCATGGAAATACCAACACAACAACCTCTACCAAGGCCTTGTCAAACTATCACCAGGCTCATAGAACTACCCTTGGCAACACAAATACCACCTCTACCAAACCTTTGTCAAACCTTAACTAGGCTTATAACATTACCCATGGAAATACTAACACAGGCTCTACCAAAGCCTTGTCAAACTATCACTAGGCTCATAACACTACCCATGGAAATACTAACACAACAACCTCCTCTACCAAAGCCTTGTCACACTATCACCAGGCTCATAACACTACCCATGGAAATACTAACACAACAACCTCCTCTACTAAAGCCTTGTCAAACTATCACTAGGCTCATAACACTACCCATGGAAATACTAACACAACCTCAGACAAACAGACAGATAGACAGACAGACAGACATGCAAACATAGAGATAGACAGACAGATAGACAGACAGACACAACACACATTGATTTCACGTAATATATCAAAAGAAACAAAAGAAAAGCAGGAAGAAAAAGAGAAAAGAAAATACAGATTAAGGAAAGGAAAAGGAGAGAAACAAACGAGGAGAAGAAGAAAAGAAGAAGAAAAGGGAAAGGAAAGAAAAGAGGAATAACGAAAGGGAAAAGAAAGAAAAGGGAAAGGAAATAAATGACCATAGAAGTAAAGAAAGGAAAAAGAGGGAGGAAAATAAAGAAAAGAAAAAGGAGAAATAAATGAAATGAAAATTTACAAATGAACGAAAACTTGGAAGAAACAAAAGAAAGAAAGAAAGAAAGGGAAGGGAAAAGAAGGAAAAGAAAAGAGGAATACAAATAAAAAACGGGAAAAAGCGAAAAAAAAGGAAAAGAAAATAGGAAAGAAAAGAAAATGAAGGAAGAGAAAAAAAAGGCGAGGGAAACAAATGAAAAGAAAAGAAAAGAGAAAGGAAAAGAGGATGAAAATGAAGACTAGGAAGAAAATGAAGAAAAGGAATAAAAAAATCTAACGAAGGGGAAAGAAAAAAAGAAGGAAAAACAAACAAACAAACAAACTTCGAGCGGCGCCAAACTTTTCGTCCTCGGCCAAAATATTTTCCCGAAAGTTTTCCCGCACCAAAAAAAAAAAAAAAAGGAAAATAAGAGGAAAAAACAAATACTAAAAAATGCGACAACAATCAAAATGGAAGGAAAAAGATAAATGAAAATAAAAAAGAAAATGGAAGAGAGAGAATAAAAGAAAAAAGAAGAAGAAAAAGAAGAAGAAGAAGAAGAAAAAGAAGAAGAAGAAGAAGTAAAGGAAACTAGAAGATAACAACAAAAAAAAATATCGATAACAAAAATAATAATAACAATAATAATAATAATAATATCTCCCTCTCTGTGTGTGTGTACCAAAAAACGCACACATGTACACCAAATTAAAGCACGTACACACAGCTAATGCGCCGCGCCTTTGTCCACTGAGACCTGATTAACGCACATGAATTACGTACACGCGCCCGCCGACACTGGTACACACGACGCAAAAACGCACATGAACACGTACACGGGAACAAGTGAGAGGAAAAGAAAAAGAGGAAACACACACACACACACACTCACACACACACACACACATACACACACACACGTACATGATTTTTACTATACGTACACAGACCGAGAGTACACATGAGAAAAGTACACATAGAACAGTATAAAAAAACGTACACGATATAAAAGTACACATGAGAGAGAGAGAGAGAGAGAGAGAGAGAGAGAGAGAGAGAGAGAGAGAGAGAGAGAGAGAGAGAGAGAGAGAGAGAGAGAGAGAGAGAGAGAGAGAGAGAGAGAGAGAGAGAGAGAGAGAGAGAGAGAGAGAGCACTTCCTCATCTCTTTCTTTTCATTTCTTCCTTCTCTCTTCACTTTTTCTCTCCCTTCCCTTGAACTATAACAGGGGAGATTAAATCGAGGAGGGAGGGAGGGAGGGAGAGAGGGAGGAAGAGAGAGAGAGAGAGAGAGAGAGAGAGAGAGAGAGAGAGAGAGAGAGAGAGAGAGAGAGAGAGAGAGAGAGAGAGAGAGAGAGAGAGAGAGAGAGAGAGAGAGAGAGAGAGAGAGAGAGAGAGAGAGAGAGAGAGAGAGAGAGAGAGAGAGAGAGAGAGAGAGAGAGAGAGAGCATGGAGGTAGGAAGGGAGAGAGGAAAGAAGTAAGAAAAGGGAGGAGGAAGGGAGGGTAAAGAGAGAGAGAGGAAAAAAGAGGGAGAGAGAAAAACTAGATGGAGAGAAAGGGAGAAACAGCATGGAGGAAGGAAGGGAGAGAAGGGAGAGAATGGAGGAAGGGAGAGAGGGAGGGAGAGGGAGGCTACGTGAGCTGGCAATAACTCACACGGGGACTTCAACTCTCTCTCTCTCTCTCTCTCATTAATTATCCGACAACGTAATTATTCTCATCAACGTTTTAAGTCAGTGAGTGTGTGTGTGTGTGTGTGTGTGTGTGTGTGTGTGTGTGTGTGTGTGTGTGTGTGTGTGTGTGTGTGTGTGTGTGTGAGCGATGCATAATATTTTTACGACCTAATATCATTGTCATTCATTCTCTTGGTGATGATGATGATGATGGGGAGGAGGAGGAGGAGGAGGAGGAGGAGGAGAGAAAAATAGAACAGATAAATAGATAGAAAATAGAGCGAGAAATAGACACAGGAAGAAGAGATAGATAGAGAAAGGAAGCGGAGAAAGAGAGAGAAAAAAACCCAAATAAAAGAGGAAGGGAAAAGAGGAAAGGGAAAACACAGATATAGAGTAAGAAAACTAAGCAATGGGATTCGAACCTCCTCGCCCTTACCCTTGACACCATGGGACAAGCACACACATTTAACAAGGCTTTCGTAGAGGTGTTGGGTATCTCTATGGGTAGCTTTATGACCCTGGTGGTAGTTCGACAAGGCTTTGGTAGAGGTGTTGGGTATTTCTATGGGTAGCTTTATGACCCTGGTGGTGGTTCGACAAGGCTTTCATAGAGGTGTTGGGTATTTCTATGGGTAGCTTTATGACCCTGGTGGTGGTTCGACAAGGCTTTCGTAGAGGTGTTGGGTATTTCTATGGGTAGCTTTATGGCCCTGGTGGGTTTTTTTTTTTTTTATAGTATATATATATTTATTTTATAGTTTATGTAGTTATTTTTTTATATAGATTTTATTCTGCCCTTTGAATAGGCAGCACACGACAGTGCACCTTTGGGTATGCAAATATTATACATGTGCCTATGTTTAAATAAAAAAATAAAAAAAAAGGCTTTCGTAGAGGTGTTGGGTATTTCTATGGGTAGCTTTATGACCATAGTGGTGGTTCGACAAGGCTTTGGTAGTAGCTATGGGCATTTCCAGAGGTAGTTATATGACCCTGGTGGTAGTTTGACCCTTTTTCTGTACCATGAAAGTGGAAATAGAACAACTTTGGAAATAATAACTATTGATTTGTCTGAATATTCACGGCTTTGTATATAAGGCTTTCGTAGTAGTTGTGGGCATTTCCAGGGGTAGGTACATGACCCTGGTGGTAGTTTGACCCTTCTTCTGTACCTTTAACGTGATAAAAACACTCCTGAGAAATACACGGCTTTCAACATTCACTTCATAACCTGTTCAGCACATACACTTTCGACAAGGCTTTCGTAGTTGCTGTGGGCATTTCCAGGGGTAGGTATATGACCCTGGTGGTAGTCTGACCCTTCTTCTGTACCTTTAACGTGAAAAGAACACTCCTGAGAAATACACGGCTTTCAACATTCACTTCATAACCTCACACTCATTTTCCACAAGGCTTTCGTAGTAGTTGTGGGCATTTCCAGGGGTAGGTACATGACCCTGGTGGTAGTCTGACCCTTCTTCTGTACCATGAACGTGAAAATAGAACACTCCTGAGAAATACACGGCTTTCAACATTCACTTCATAACCTGTTCAGCACATACACTTTCGACAAGGCTTTCGTAGTAGCTGTGGGCATATCCAGGGGTAATTATATGACCCTGGTGGTAGTTTGACCCTTCTTCTGTACCATGAACGTGAGAAAAACACTCCTGAGAAATACGCGGCTTTCAACATTCACTTCATAACCTCACACTCATTTTCCACAAGGCTTTCGTAGTAGTTGTGGGCATTTCCAGGGGTAGGTACATGACCCTGGTGGTAGTCTGACCCTTCCTCTGTACCTTGAACGTGAAAAAACACTCCTGGGAACCCGACTGGTCTCCTTTTTGGACTTAGAAAATAGTTGATGTGGGAGGCGGGAGAGTCTGGGAACACCGACCTGGCTTACTCTACCAGCGCGCCCCAACAGGTTACAGACCGCACCCTCTTCTCAGCAAATTCCACGATGGTGTACAGTGTTTCCAGATTTTTTTACGAGGTATTACTATTATATTAAGTTCTGTGGCTAGTTTGTCTTTTTCATTCCTTTTCTGGGACGGAGTTAGTTAGAAGTGTTGGATTTTCAGTTAAGTCGAAGTATTACAAACTCAGTCGTGAAAAGTTATAAATAAATCAACAAAACCAACTACCCACGCCTTGAAAATTGGGTCAAAAAAAGACAAATTAGCCACAGTAGTGTTGATGAAGGCTTATGTGACCTTTGAAAAATCAGGCGTATACTTATAGCTCCAAAAACACTCTCTCTCTCTCTCTCTAAGCATTTTCTACAGTCTAGGTATCTTAAAATTAGCGATTATAATCATTGGGTCATGTTCAGAAACTGGTCGATGTATCTTCTAAAATTAAACAATATATCTCCTTTAACTAATTGATATATCTTTAACTAAGCGATATATCCTCTCCAAAAACAATACCTAAAAGCATTTTCTATAGTCTAGGTATGTTAAAACTAGCGGTTATAATCATTGGGTCATGTTATTCTGAAACTGGTGGATATATCTTTTAAAAGTAAACAATATATCTCTTTTAACTAATTGATATATCTTTAAACTAACCGATATATTCTCTGTAAACTATAATCGATACATTCTCTGAAGCTCATCGATATATCAAACTAATCGCTATATCTTTCATAAAACTAATCACTGTTTCTTATGTATCTTTTAAAAGTAAACAATATATCTCTTTTAACTAATTGATATATCTTTAACTAAGCGATATATCCTCTGTAAACTATAATCGATACATTCTCTGAAGCTCATCGATATATCAAACTAATCGCTATATCTTTCATAAAATTAATCACTGTATTTTCCTATAGTCGAAGCATTAAGGACTAGTGGTTGCTTCTTTAACTAAAAAAATTATAGCTATTGAAACGAGAACAATACAGGAACAATACAGGAACGATACAGGAAACACAGACGAACAAGAACAAGAAGATTAAAAGGAAGAAAAAGTGAAGGAGGAAAAACAGAAGACGAAGAGGGAGACAAAGATTTGAAAGGAGGCTAACTTATAGGAGAGGAGATGAATAGGGAGAAGAGAATAAAGGAATAAACAAAGATAATAGAAAAACTAGGAAGAGGAACACAAGAAGTAAGTCGAGAAAACAATACAGGATGAAATGGATTAAAAAAAATATGAACGAAGATTAAGAAAGAGCAAGAATGAAGGAAAAATAAAGAAAGAACAGGGGATACAGTAAGTTAGTTAGTTAGTAGTTAGTAAGTAGTAAGCTCCCAACCAAACACAAAACTACTATACGAAAATTCCTTGTATAACGTTTGGAGACAAAGTGAAAGTAGGCTAACATATAGGAGAGGAGAAGGGAGAAGAGAATAACGGAATAAACAAAGATAATTGACAAGTTAGGAAGAGGAAGACAAGAAATAAGTAGAAAAAACAAAACAGGATGAAATGGATTAAAAAAAATATGAACGAAAGATTGAGAAAGACCAAGAATGAAGGAAAAATAAAGAAAGAACAGGGGATACAGTAAGTTAGTTAGTTAGTAGTTAGTAAGTTAGTAAGCTCCCAACCAAACACAAAACTACCATACGAAAATTCCTTGTATAGCTCTTGGAGACAAAGTGAAAGTAGGCTAACATATAGGAGAGGAAAAGGGAGAAGAGAATAACGGAATAAAGAAATATAATAGACAAGTTAGGGAGAGGAAAACACAAGAAATAAGTCGAGAAAACAATACAGGATGAAATGGATTAAAAAAAATATGAACGAAAGATTAAGAAAGAGCAAGAATGAAGGAAAAATAAAGAAAGAACAGGGGATACAGTAAGTTAGTTAGTTAGTAGTTAGTAAGTTGTAAGCTCCCAACCAAACACAAAACTACCATACGAAAATTCCTTGTATAGCTCTTGGAGACAAAGTGAAAGTAGGCTAACATATAGGAGAGGAGAAGGGAGAAGAGAATAACGGAATAAAGAAAGATAATAGACAAGTTAGGAAGAGGAACACACAAGAAATAAGTAGAAAAAACAATACAGGATGAAATGGATTAAAAAAAAAATATGAACGAAAGATTGAGAAAGACCAAGGATGAAGGAGAAAGATTTTGATTCTTTTTTATAGGAGCAGCGAGTAGCGGGCTTTTTTTATTATAGTTTCCTTATTTTGTGCCCTTGAGCTGTCTCCGTTGTAAAAAAAAAAAATAGTTAATAAGCTCCCAACCAAACACAAAAAATATACTAAACGAAAATTAATTAAATAGCGTATGGCATTGATATAAAATGAGGAAAACTAACAAAAAACAACACTGGATAATCTCTTCAGTATCTGGTATTAAGTAAAAACATCGGATCATTGTGATTAGAGTTTGGTTTGGGCGCCAACAGCGAGTTTGTGTCGGAGTGAGGAAGCGAGCCTTAAGTGATGTCTTGTACGCAGTCACCTTAACCACCGTCCGACCTTATAAGATGTATGGTAGAGGCGCGAGGAGACTTTCTAATGTTACACAGATCCTCGGAGTGGTCAGGGAAACGCGAGATGATAAAAATGTTAGCTTCTGTGACGGAGAGATTTTTGGGGGTTCGTTTCATCAAATTTTCTCCTCTCGTTTTCCTTTGTTGATTTATTTTTTCTTTCCTTTCCTTTCTTTTTTTTCTCTTTTCTTCTTTTCTTTTGTTTTGTTTTCTATCTTTTATTCTTTCTTCTTTTCTATAATGATTTATTTTTCTTTCTCTCCTTTCCTTCTCTTGTTTTGTTTTGTCTCTTCTATTCTCTTTCTTCTTTTCTTTTCCTTTCTTTTCTATTCTTCATTTCTCTCTCTTTCTCTCTTCCTATTATCATCTCTTCCTTCTCATTCTCCTTTTCTTCTTCATCAGTTCTTCTCTCCTTCTTCTCCTGTTCCTTTCTTTCTCTCCCTTCGTCACAGCCCATCATCTATTCTCCTTTTATTCCTTACTTTCTCTCCTTCCTTCATTATCAACCCTCCCTCCTCCTCCTCTTCTTCTTCCTCCATCTCTCTCTTCCCTCTATATCTTCCCTTCTCTCCTTCATTCTCTATTTCTCCTCTTTCTCTTCGACACCTACTTCCTTCTTTCATCTCCTTCCTTCCTTCCTCTTTTTCCTTCTTCTTCATTCATTCCTTTCTATCTCCACCGTCCTCTTATTCCTCCCTTCCTTCCCTCGCCTTCTCCCTCAATTCCTTCTTTTTTCCTGTGTGTGTGTGTGTGTGTGTGTGTGTGTGTGTGTGTGTGTGTGTGTGTGTGTGTGTGTGTGTGTGTAATTAGTTCTTTCTGTTATTTTATTTTTTTTCAATTCTAAAACTCATCTTATTCCTTCCTCCTCCTCCTCCTCCTCCTCCTCCTCCTCTTCCTCCTCCTCCTCCTCCTTTCCTATCTCACTTGAATATTGTGTAGCAAATTAATTAAGAAAAAGAAAACTCATTGATTTGAACCATGGAGAAAGAAGAAGAGGCAGAAGAAGAAGAAGAAGAAGAAGAAGAAGAAGAAGAAGAAGAAGAAGAAGAAGAAGAAGAAGACGAACAAAAACAAGCAGAAAAACAGAGAAGAGGAATAGAAGGAAAAAAAAGTAGGAAATGAATGCAGAGAAAGACGAAGAGAGAAAGAGAGGAAGAGGAGGCTAACGAACAGGAGAAGAAGAAGGAGAAGGGGGAAAAAAGGAACCAAAACAAAAATAAAGGAAAAAGAAGACGGGAAGAAGATACAGGAAGCAACGAAGGAAGAAAAAGGATTAAAAAGAGAAGGAAAGATGAAGAAAGAAGGGAAGACACAGGTGAAGAAAAGAAGAAAACTGGAGATAGAGAAAACAAGAAGAAACGAAGAATAAACAAAAGACAAAATAAATAAGGAAACAAAAGGGAGGGGAGGAAAATGACGGGCAAGGAAAAACAAAAGAAGAACGAATAAAGAATAAAGAAAGAGGAAAGACATAGATGAAGAAAAGAAGAAAACCGGAGATAGAGAAAACAAATAGAAACAGAGAATAAAGGAAAACAAAATAAATAAGGAAACAAAGGAGAGGAAAGAAGAATGACGTGCAAGGTAAAAAAACATTAAAAAAACGAAAGAGGGAAGAGAAAATGAAGATAAAGGAGAGACACAATAAATAAAAGTGAATAGAAAATGAGAAATAAAGACACGAAAAGAGAAGAGAAAGAACGAGAATTAGAGAAACTGATGTGATGATTGAGTGAAAAGGAAACAAACAAATATACGAAAGGGGGAAGAGAAGAATAAACAAATAACATAAACAAAGAAAGCAAAAAAAGAAGAAAAAGAAGAAAAGAATGAAAAAAGTGACTGATTTGGCGTGAAAGGTGAAAAGGAAAAAAAGAAAAGAGGGGAAATTTGAAAGCTAAGAAAAACAAATGAAGGGGAATGGAAAAAGACGCAATAAACAAGATGAAAAGAATAAACGAAATAAAGAAAATAAGAAAAAGGGAGAAGAAAGAGAAGAAAAAAAAGTGGTTGATTTGACGATTAAAAAAAAAAAGAAGAGATGAAAAAGATGGAAGGAGGAAGAAAGAATCGCTAAATAAGATGATGAAGAGAGAGAAGAAAAAGATGGTGATGATGGTGGTGGTGATGATGATGATGATGATGATGATGGAAGAGAAGAAAATGTTACCGATTTGATGATGAAGCGAAAGAATAACAGATGAAAAAGAGGGAAGAAAGAAAAGATAATAGACAAAAAAAATAATGCAGGAAGACAAGAAGAAGAAAAGGAAGAAGAAAAAAATATATTGATTTGACGAATAAGCGAAAGAGTAACAGATGAAAAAAAGGGAAGAAAAAAAGATAATAGACAAAAAAAGTATGATAAAAAAAAGACACGAAGAAGAAAATGAAAAGAAAATAGACAAAAAAAAATAATGAAGGAAAACAAGAAGAAAAGGAAGAAGAAAAAAATATATTGATTTGAAGATTAAGTGAAAAAGTGACAGATGAAAAAGAGGGAAAAAAAAGATAATAGACAAAAAAGAATAATGAAGGAAAAGAAGAAGAAGAAAAAGAAGAAAAAAAGACGGAGTTGACGATTGAATGAAGAGTAACATGAAGAAAAGGGAAAGAAAGAAAGGAGAATAGAAAAAAAGAATGATAAAGGAAGACACGAAGAAGAAAAGAGGAAGAAAAAACATATATTGATTTGACGATTAAATAAAAAAAACCCACGAATAAAGAAAATACGAAAGGAGAAAGAGATAACAAGCAAAGAAAAAAAAACATGTAAAGAATGAAAGGAGGAAGAAGAAGAAAATATACTGATCAAACGAGGAGGAGAAATACGGAAGGAGAAATAAAAAAAAATAATAGATGAAATAATAAAGTACCCCAAGCCGTTTAGAGCAAGCCTTATATTCCGTTTTCCCCTTAACGTTCGATTGGTTGAGTTTCCCTTGACATTAGAAGCTTGAAGAAAACGAGATGTACGACGAACCATAGAGAATTATATATTAAGAAAAGATGCATTAAAATATTCCTTGCTGTTATTATTACTATTATTATTATCTTCAAGTTCCTGAGTCATTCCTACACACACACACACACACACACACACACACACACACACACACACACACACACACACACACACACACAAACACACAACCAATACTCACCACAACACGCTGACTTCGGCTTCCGCTTAAGTTCCTATTGAGGCAAAGAACGGGAGGTGAATGGTGATGATGGTGGTGGTGGTGATGGTGGTGGTGCTGATGATGGTGGTAGTGATGGTGGTGGTGATTGTGGTGATGGTGGTGATGGTGGTGGTGGTGATGGTGGTGGTGATGGTGCTGATTAGGGTGGTAGTGATGGTGGTGGTGGTGGTGGTGATGGTGATGATGATGATGATAAAAAAAACTCATTAATTCTACGGACAAAAAAAGATACAATCGCAATGGAAGAAAAAAACATAATAATAATAATAATAATAATAATAATAATAATAATAATAATAATAATAATAATAACAACAACAACAACAATAACAACAACAATACGAATGAGATAAAAAACAAAACAAAACAGAAAAAAAAAGAATGGGATGGAAAGGTGAACCAGGGAGAAGGAAAGGTAGCGAAGGGAGAGGAAGGGAGGAGAGGGAGAGGGAGGGAGAGGGAGAGGGAGGGAAAGGGAGGAGGAAGGGGGGGTCAGGCTCACAAGCGACGTGCAGCCTCCACGAAGACAGGAGAGCGACTGGCACTTTAGTTCAACAAGTAGCTATACCAAAGTGGACCGCAGTGTTGCCAGATCCCTCTCACCCTCACACCCTTCAGCCCCTCCACACCACACCCACGCCACATCCACACCCTCCACGCACACTACCACACCTATTCCACACCCATACACCTTTTGCACGCCCGTAGAGTTCAGGGTGTGGGCGTGGGTGGGTGAGAGTGGGTGTGAGGTGGCAGAATTGGTTGTCCCCGCCCACTTCTGTCTCCCGCGCATCGGACTTTGGGTGGGAGTGGGCGGGGCTTGCAGGGGCGGGGGGCGGGGCGAGATGGGTGGGCGGGGCAGGCGAGGAGACGAAGGTGGGTGGGTGGAAGAGGAGGAGGAGGAGGAAGAGGAGGAAGGATAAGAGGTGAAGGAGAAGGCTAGAACGAAGGAGGTGGAGGAGGAAGTGGAGGAGGAGGGAAGAAGATGGAGAAGAAGAAGAAGAAGAAGAAGAAGAAGAAGAAGAAGAAAGAAATAAAGAAAGGGAAAATAAATAAGCGGAGGAAGTAAAAAAAGAAAAAAACGAGAAGGCAGAGGAGGAGGAAGAGGAGGAGGAGGAGGAGGAGGGGGAGGAGGAGGAGGAGGAGAAGAAGCATTGGAGAAAAGCTAACACAAAAAACTCAACATTTACAAGTGACCTGACCCTCTGACCTTAAACTGACCCAACGTCCTGACCTTGACACAACATAAACAAAGCTTGACCTTCCCTTCACCTGATTTGACCTTAACATTAAAAAAACTTATTCTGACCTAACATGACCTTAACTTCAACTAACTCCGGAAGATAAACTTTGGTAACCCGGGTAATGGATCCCCCCCCCCCCCCCGATAGGCTCAAGGGACAGTGTTACGGAGATGGACACTGAGGGCACGCGCAGCTTAAACGTGTACCCTCAAAGTTACTTTAACCTTTATTTGACTTAGATTGACTTACCTTAGCCAACTTAGCGTGCAAAAGGTATGTGAGTGTGAAGAAGAAGAAGAAGAAGAAGAAGAAGAAGAAGAAGAAGAAGAAGCAAAAGAAGCAGAAGTAGCAGAAGAAGAAGAAGAAGCAGAAGAAAAAAAAAACGAGGAAGAAAAGGAAAAGTGCAAAATAAAATGAGAGGGGAAATAACGGAGGGAAGGAAAAAAAAAACAGGAGGAGGAGGAGGAGGAGGAGGAGAAGGAAGAAGAGGAGGAACTTTTGATATTACTTGACCTGACTTGACCAAACAACCTAATCTTACTTAACTTGCCCTAACTTAACATAGCCTGACCTATAGTCTGTTGACGGAGCCTGTTCATCCGGCGCCTAGGCAGCGTTTGTTACGGCTCCTGTGATTGGCTGCCTCCCTCACATGTCCGCCGTGACGCTACACACTTGTATTTTCTTCGTCATAGCTCGTCTCTTATTCACGACAGACCACTCTAGTTGGTACCGTTGGACTCAGCAGTAATTGCGCAACTCAGTTATGTTTATCTAAACTCGATAAAATAAAACATAGAGGAAATGTGATGAGTTGAAGTCACAAGACAGCTCCGAAATGTTTATAACACGGTTTACTTATCATCGCTTTTCTCAGCAGTCTTTGAACCAGGGTTGAAATAAATAATTTCATCTCATAGAGCAAAGTCTCCTGAACGCTGTGGTGCGATCACATCATAGATACACCGTGACATGAGCATAACACAGAACGGTTTCTAAGGATGTGTACAGCGACGACGCATGCCTGCCCGCTGCCTGGCCGCCGGTCGGCCGCCGCTTGTGGTGAATTAGGCTATTTTTCGTCTCCTTATTTCTTTCGCTGCATTCATCGTCAACACCCGAATAGCCTTATGCTTTATCACCACCACAATAAAAAACACACACACACACACACACACATATATATATATATATATATATATATATATATATATATATATATATATATATATATATATATATATATATATATATATATATATATATATATATATATATATATATATATATATATATATATATATATATATGTGTGTGTGTGTGTGTGTGTGTGTGTACACACATATATATATATATATATATATATATATATATATATATATATATATATATATATATATATATATATATATGTGTGTGTGTGTGTGTGTGTGTGTGTGTGTGTGTGTGTGTGTGTGTGTGTGTGTGTGTGTGGCATCAGTAATTTTTTTTATTATAGGGATAATGCTGTATGGTTTTTTTTGTTGACGACAGAAATGCTTTTCTTATTCCACTTTACAACTAAGTAATCTATTCTTCGTTGCTTATATTTTCTAGTCATTTCTTTTTATTAACATCTATGCTCGTCTTTTTGGTGCTTTTCTTATTGCAATCTATAACTAACTAATCTACTCTTCGTTCCTTATATTTTCCAGGTATTTCTTTTTATTAACTTGTATGCTGTCTTTTTGGTGCTTTTCTTATTCCAATCTATAACTACTAATCTATTCTGCGTTCCTTATATTTTCCAGGTATTTCTTTTTATTAACTTCTATGCTTGTCTTTTTTGTGCTTTTCTTATTCCAATCTATAACTAACTAATCTATTCTGCGTTCCTTATATTTTCCAGGTATTTCTTTTTATTAACTTGTATGCTTGTGTTTTTGGTGCTTTTCTTATTCCAATCTATAACTACTAATCTATTCTGCGTTCCTTATTTTTATATTTACTTTTTTTCATTAACTTGTATGCTTGTCTTTTTGGTACTTTTCTTATTCCAATCTAATCTATTCTTTCTTCCTTTTATTTTCTAGTTATTTCTTTTATTAACTTGTATTCTTGTCTTTTTGATGCTTTTCTTATTCCAATTTATAACTAACTAATCTATTCTTCTTTCCTTATTTTTCTATTTACTTCTTTTCATTAACTCCTATGCCCGTCTTTTCAGTACTTTCCTTATTCCAATCTATAACTAACTAATCTATCCTTCGTTCCTTTTATTTTCTAGTTATTTTTTTATTAACTTGTATGCCCGTCTTTTTGGTGCTTTTCTTATTCCAATCTATAACTAACTAATCTATTTTACTTTCCTTATATTTTTCTAGTTATTTCTTGTTATTAACTTCTATGCTCGTCTTTTTGGTGTTTTTCTTATTCCAATCTATAACTAACTAATTTATTCTTTCCTTATTTTTCCAGATATTTCTTTTTTTTAATTCGTATCCTCGTCTTTTGGGTACTTTTCTTATTCAAATCAATAACTAACTAATCTATTCTTTCCTTGTATCTTCTAGTTATTTCTTTTCATTAACTTCTATGCTCGTCTTTTGGGTTTCTTTTCTTATTCCAATTTATAACTAACTAATCTATTCCTCGTTCTTTATTTTCTAGTTATTTCTTTTCATTAACTTCTATGCTCGTCTTTTTTAGTACTTTTCTTATTCAAATTAATCTAACTAATCTATTTTTCTTTCTCTATATTTTCTAGTTATTTCTTTTCATTAACTTCTATGCTTGTCTTTTTGGTACTTTTCTTATTCCAGTCTATAACCAACTAATGTATCCTTCGTTCCATATTTTTCTAGTTATTTCTTTTCATTAACTTGTATGCTTGTCTTTTTTAGTGCTTTTCTTATTCCAATTTAAAAGTAACTAATCTATTCTTCGTTCCATATTTTCGAGGTATTTCTTTTATTAACTTCTATGCCTCTCTTTTTTAGTGCTTTTCTTATTCCAATTTATAACTAACTTATCTATTCTTCTTTCCTTATTTTTCTAGTTATTTATTTTTATTAACTTCTATGCTCATCTTTTTTGGTAGTTTTCTTATTCCAATCTATAACTAACTAATCTATTTTCTTTCCTTATATTTTTCTAGTTATTTCTCTTGATTAACTTGTATGCTTGTCTTTTTGGTGCTATTCTTATTCCAATCTATAACTAACTAATCTATTCTTTCCTATTTTTCCAGATATTTCTTTTTATTAATTCGTATGCTCGTCTTTTGGGTACTTTTCTTATTCTAATCAATAACTAACTAATCTATTCTTTCCTTATATTTTCTAGTTATTTTTCATTAACTTCTATGCTCGTCTTTTTGTATTCTTTCCTTATTTCAATTTATAACTAATCTATTCCTTGTTCCTTATATTTTCTAGTAATTTCTTTTTATTAACTTGTATGCCTGTCTTTTTTGGTGCTTTTCTTATTGCAATTTATAACTAACTAATCTATTCTTCCTTCCATATTTTTTTATTTACTTCTTTTCATTAACTTCTATGCTCGTTTTTTAGTACTTTCGTTATTCCAATCAATAATAAACAAATCTATTCTTCGTTCCTTATTTTTCTAGTTATTTATTTCATTAACCTCTATCCTCGTCTTTTTGTTTCTTTTCTTATTCCAAATTATAACTAACTAATCTATTTTTCTTTCCTTATTTTTCCAGGTATTTCTTTTTATTAACTTGTATGCTTGTCTTTTTTGGTGCTTTTCTTATTCCAATTTATAACTAACTAATCTATTCTTCTTTCCATATTTTTCTATTTACTTCTTTTCATTAACTTCTATGCTCGTCTTTTTGGTACTTTTCTTTATTCCAGTCTATAACTAACTAATCTATTCTTCGTTCCTTATTTTTCTAGTTATTTCTTTTATTAACCTCTGTGCTCGTCTTTTTAGTGCTTTTCTTATTCCAATCAATAACTAACTAATCTATTCTTTCCTTATTTTTTCTAGTTATTTCTTTTCATTAACTTCTATGCTTGTCTCCTTGGGTTCTTTTCTTATTCCAATTTATAACTAATTAATCTATTCCTCTTTCCTTATATTTTCTAGCTATTTCTTTTCATTAACTTCTATGCTCGTCTTTTTAGTACCTTCCTTATTTCAATCTATAATAAAGTAATCTATCCTGCGTTCCTTTTATTTTCTAGTTATTTATTTTATTAACTTGTATGCTTGTCTTTTTGGTGCTTTTCTTATTCCAATTTATAACTAACTAAACTATTCTTTCCTTAATTTTCCAGGTATTTCTTTTTATTATTTCTATGCTCATCTTTTTGGTGCTTTTCTTATTCCAATTTATAACTAACTCATCTATTCTTCCCTTATTTTTTCAGGTATTTCTTTTCATTAACTTCTATGCCTGTCTTTTTGGTACTTTTCTTATTCCAATTTATAACTAACTAATCTATTCTACGTTCCTTATATTTTCTAGTCATTTCTTTTTATTAACTTGTATGCTTGTCTTTTTTGTGGTGTTCTTATTGCAATGTATAACTAACTAATCTATTCTGTGTTCCTGATTTTTCCAGATATTTCTTTTTATAAACTTCTATGCCTTTCTTTTTTTGTACTTTTTTGTTCCAATTTATAACTAACTAATCTATTTTTCTTTCCTTATTTTTCCAGGTATTTCTTTTTATTAACTTGTATGCTTGTCTTTTTGGTACTTTTATTATTCCAATCGAGAACTAACTAATCTATTTTTCTTTCCTTATATTTTCTAGTCATTTCTTATTATTATCTTCTAAGCTCGTCTTTTTTGGTGCTTTTCTTATTGCAATCTATAACTAATTAATCTATTCTTCGTTCCTTATATTTTCCAGGTAATTCTTTTTATGAACAAGTATGCTTACCTTTTTTGTGCTTTTCTTATTCCAATCTATAACTAACTAATCTATTCTGCGTTCATTATTTTTCTGTTTACTTCTTTTCATTAACTTGTATGCTTGTCTTTTTGGTTCTGTTCTTATTCCAAGATATAACTATCTAATCTATTTTTCTATCCTTATATTTACTAGTTATTTATTTTCATTAACTTGTATGCTTGTCTTTTTTGGTGCTTTTCTTATTCCAATTTATAACTAACTAATCTATTCTTCTTTCCATATTTTTCTATTTATTTCTTTTCATTAACCTTTATGCTCGTCTTTTCAGTACTTTCCTTATTCCAATCTATAACTAACTAATCTATCCTTCGTTCCTTTTATTTTCTAGTTATTTTTTTATTAACTCTTATGCGCGTCTTTTTGGTACTGTTCTTATTGCAATCTATAACTAACTAATTTATTCTTCCCTTATTTTTCCAGGTATTTCTTTTCATTAACTTCTATGCTTGTCTTTTTGGTACTTTTCTTATTCCAATTTATAACTAACTAATCAATAAATCGTTCCTTAAATTTTCTAGTCATCTCTTTTTATGAACTTGATTTTACTAATTATAAAAAGAAATAGCTGGAAAATATATTGAATATAAGAAAAAAGAGCATAAGTTATGAAATGAAATTGTTTAGTTAGTTATAACTAACTAATCTATTCTTCTTTCCTTATTTTTCCAGGTATTTATTTTATTAATTTGTATGCCTGACTTTTTTAGTGCTTTTCTTATTCCAATTTATAACTAACTAATCTATTCTTCTTTCTTTATTTTTCCAGGTATTTATTTTATTAACTTGTATGCTTGTCTTTTTTAGTGCTTTTCTTATTCCAGTCTATAACTAACTAATCTATTCTTCGGTCCTTATTTTAGAGGTATTTCTTCTATTAACTTCTATGCCTGTATTTTTTTTAATTATTTTCGTATTCCTATTTATAACTAACGAATCTCTTCTTCACTCCTTATTTTTCCAGGTATTTCTTTTTATTAACTTCTATGCTCGTCTTTTTTGGTACTTTCTTATTCCAATCTATAAGTAACTAATCTATTTTTCTTTTCTTATATTTTTATAGTTATTTCTTTTTATTAACTTCTATGCTTGTCTTTTTTGGTTCTTTTCTTATTCCAATCTATAACTAACTAATCTATTTCTCTTTCCTTATATTTTTCTACTTATTTATTTTTATTAACTTCTATGCTTGTCTTTTGGTGCTGTTTTTATTCCAATCTATAACTAACTAATTTAGTTTTCGTTCCTTATATTTTCTAGTCATTTCTTTTTATTAACTTGTATGCTTGTCTTTTGGTGCTGTTCTTATTGCAAGCTATAACTAACTAATCTATTCTTCGTTCCTTATTTTTCTATTTATTTCTTTTCATTAACTTGTATGCTTGTCTTTTTGGTGCTTTTTCTTATTCCAATATATAAATAACTAACCTATTCCTTCCTTATTTTTCCAGATACTTCTTTATATTAATTCCTATGCTCGTTTTTCGGGGACTTTTCTTATTCCAATCTATAACTAACTAATCTATTTTTCTTTCTTTATATTTTCTAGTTATTTCTATTCATTACCTTCTAAGCCTGTCTTTTTGGTACTTTTCTTATTCCAATTTATAACTAACTAATGTATTCCTCGTTCCTTTTATTTTCTTGCTATTTCTTTTTATTAACTTGCATGCTTGTCTTTTTGGTGCTTTTCTTTTTCCAGTCTATAACTAACTAATCTATCCTTCGTTCCTTATTTTTCTTTTTATTTCTTTTTATTAACCTCTATGCTTGTCTTGTTGGTGCTGTTCTTATTCCAATCTATAACTAACTAATCAATTTTTTGCTCCTTATATGTCTATTTATTTGTTTTTATTAACTCGTATGCCTGTCTTTTTTGGTTCTTCTCTTATTCAAATTTATAACTAACTAATCTATTTCTTCCTTATTTTTCCAGGTATTTCTTTTTATTAACTTGTATGCTTGTCTATTTGGTACTTTTCTTATTACAATTTATAACTAAGTAATATATTCTTTGTTCCTTATTTTCCAGGTATTTCTTTTATCAACTTGTATGCTTGTCTTTTTGGTGCTTTTCTTATCCCAATCTATAACTAACTAATCTATCCTTCGTTCCTTATTTTTATTTTTATTTATTTTTATTAACCTCTATGCTTGTCTTTTTGGTGCTGTTCTTATTCCAATCTATAAGTAACTAATCAATTTTTTGCTCCTTATATTTCTAAATATTTGTTTTTATTAACTCGTATGCCTGTCATTTTTTGGTTCTTTTCTTATTCAAATTTATAACTAACTAATCTATTCCTTCCTTATTTTTCCAGGTATTTCTTTTTATTAACTTCTATGCCTGTTTTTTTGGTACTTTTCTTATTCCAATTTATAACTAACTAATCTATCCTTCGTTCCTTATTCTTCCAGGTATTTCTTTTTATTAACTTCTATGCCTGTTTTTTTGGTACTTTTCTTATTGCTATTTATAACTAACTAATATGCTCAGTGTTCCTTTTTTGCGAGGTATTTCTTTTATTAACTTGTATGCTCGTCTTTTTGGTGCTGTTCTTATTCCAATTTATAACTAACTAATCTATTCTTCCCTTATTTTTTCAGGTATTTCTTTCCATTAACTTCTATGCTTGTCTTTTTGGTACTTCTCTTATTCCAATTTATAACTAACTAATCTACTCATCGTTCCTTATATTTTCTAGTCATCTCTTTTCATTAACTTGAATTTATTAACTTTAATGAGAAAATAAAAGAAAATAGATGAATAGATTAGTTAATTATAATTGGTTAGTTATAGATTGAATAAATTTAACGAAAAATAATTGTTTAGTTGGTTATAACTAACTAATCTATTCTTCGTTCCTTATTTTTCCAGGTATTTATTTTATTAATTTGTATGCCTGACTTTTTTAGTACTTTTCTTATTCCAATCTATAACTAACTAATCTATTCTTCGGTCCTTATTTTTCCAGGCATTTATTTTATTAACTTGTATGCTTGTCTTTTTTAGTGCTTTTCTTATTCCAATCTATAACTAACTAATCTATTCTTCGGTCCTTATTTTAGAGGTATTTCTTCTATTAACTTCTATGCCTGTATTTTTAAAATTATTTTCGTACTCCTATTTATAACTAACGAATCTCTTCTTCACTCCCTTTTTTTCCAGGTATTTCTTTTTATTAACTTCTATGCTTGTCTTTTGGTGCTGTTTTTATTCCAATCTATAACTAACTAATCTATTTCTCTTTCCTTATATTTTTCTAGTTATTTATTTTTATTAACTTCTATGCTTGTCTTTTGGTGTTGTTCTTATTGCAAGCTATAACTAACTAATCTATTCTTCGTTCCTTATTTTTCTATTTATTTCTTTTCATTAACTTGTATGCTTGTCTTTTTGGTGCTTTTTCTTATTCCAATATATAAATAACTAACCTATTCCTTCCTTATTTTTCCAGATACTTCTTTATATTAATTCCTATGCTCGTTTTTCGGGGACTTTTCTTATTCCAATCTATAACTAACTAATCTATTTTTCTTTCTTTATATTTTCTAGTTATTTATATTCATTACCTTCTAAGCCTGTCTTTTTGGTACTTTTCTTATTCCAATTTATAACTAACTAATGTATTCCTCGTTCCTTTTATTTTCTTGCTATTTCTTTTTATTAACTTGTATGCTTGTCTTTTTTGGTGCTTTTCTTATTCCAATTTATAACTAACTAATCTATTCTTCTTTCAATATTTTTTATTTACTTCTTTTCATTAACTTCTATGCTATTAATTCCTATCCTCGTCTTTATAGTACTTTTCTTATTCCAGTCTATAACTAACTAATCTATTCTTCGTTCCTTATTTTTCTTTTTATTTATTTTTATTAACTTCTATGCTTGTCTTGTTGGTGCTGTTCTTATTCCAATCTATAACTAACTAATCAATTTTTTGCTCCTTATATGTCTATTTTTTTGTTTTTATTAACTCGTATGCCTGTATTTTTTGGTTCATCTCTTATTCAAATTTATAACTAACTAATCTATTTCTTCCTTATTTTTCCAGGTATTTCTTTTTATTAACTTGTATGCTTGTCTATTTGGTACTTTTCTTATTACAATTTATAACTAAGTAATATAATCTTTGTTCCTTATTTTCCAGGTATTTCTTTTATTAACTTGTATGCTTGTCTTTTTGGTGCTTTTCTTTTTCCAGTTTATAACTAACTAATCTGTTCTTCGTTCCTTATTTTTCTTTTTATTTCTTTTTATTAACCTCTATGCTTGTCTTTTGGTGCTGTTCTTATTCCAATCTATAACTAACTAATCAATTTTTTGCTGCTTATATTTCTAAATATTTGTTTTTATTAACTCGTATGCCTGTCATTTTTTGGTTCTTTTCTTATTCAAATTTATAACTAACTAATCTATTCCTTCCTTATTTTTCCAGGTATTTCTTTTTATTAACTTCTATGCCTGTTTTTTTGGTACTTTTCTTATTCCAATTTATAACTAACTAATCTATCCTTCGTTCCTTATTCTTCCAGGTATTTCTTTTTATTAACTTCTATGCCTGTTTTTTTGGTACTTTTCTTATTGCTATTTATAACTAACTAATATGCTCAGTGTTCCTTTTTTGCGAGGTATTTCTTTTATTAACTTGTATGCTCGTCTTTTTGGTGCTGTTCTTATTCCAATTTATAACTAACTAATCTATTCTTCCCTTATTTTTTCAGGTATTTCTTTCCATTAACTTCTATGCTTGTCTTTTTGGTACTTCTCTTATTCCAATTTATAACTAACTAATCTATTCTTCCCTTATTTTTTCAGGTATTTCTTTCCATTAACTTCTATGCTTGTCTTTTTGGTACTTCTCTTATTCCAATTTATAACTAACTAATCTATTCATCGTTCCTTATATTTTCTAGTCATCTCTTTTCATTAACTTGAATTTATTAACTATAAAAAGAAATAGCAGGAAAATATGAGACGAGAAATAGATTGATTAGTTTATTGAATAGAACCCAAAAGACGAGCATAGTTAATGAATAAAAATATAGAAAAATATAAAGGAATGATAGATTGGATTGATTAGATGAAAAGAAAAAAAGCACAAGTAATGAAAAGAAATAACTAGAAAATAAGGAAAGGAAATAGATTAATTTATAACTGAATAAAATAAAAATGAAAGAAAGATGAAATAGAATGAAAAGAAATAAAATAAAAAAATAAACAGGAAAATTATATTGAAGAAAACAGCAAAAGCACACAATAATAAAAGAAATAAAAAAAAAATTAAAAATAGATTAGTTAATTATACATGGAATAAAAAAAACAAAAAAAACATACAAGTAAATTAAAGAAAAATCTGGAAAAAATAAGGAAGAATTGTTTAGTTGGTTATAACTAACTAATCTATTTTTCGTTCCTTATTTTCGAGGTATTTCTTTTATTAACTTGAATGCCATTCTTTTTTAGTGCTTTTCTTATTCCAATTTATAACTAACTAATCTATTCTTCTTTCCTTATTTTTCTAGGTATTTATTTTATTAACTTGTATGTTTGTCTTTTTTAGTGCTTTTCTTATTCCAATCTATAACTAACTAATCTATTCTTCGGTCCTTATTTTAGAGGTATTTCTTCTATTAACTTCTATGCCTGTATTTTTTTAATTATTTTCGTATTCCTATTTATAACTAACTAATCTCTTCTTCACTCCTTATTTTTCCAGGTATTTCTTTTTATTTACTTATATGCTTGTGTTTTGGTGCTGTTTTTATTCCAATCTATAACTAAGTAATCTAGTTTTCGTTCCTTATATTTTCTAGTTATTTCTTTTTATTAACTTGTATGCTTGTCTTTTTGGTGCTGTTCTTATTGCAAGCTATAATTAACTAATCTATTCTTCGTTCCTTATTTTGCTATTTATTTCTTTTCATTAACTTATATGCTTGTCTTTTTGGTGCTTTTTCTTATTCCAATATATAAATAACTAACCTATTCCTTCCTTATTTTTCCAGATACTTCTTTATATTAATTCCTATGCTCGTTTTTCGGGGACTTTTCTTATTCCAATCTATAACTAACTAATCTATTTTTCTTTCTTTATATTTTCTAGTTATTTCTATTCATTACCTTCTAAGCCTGTCTTTTTGGTACTTTCCTTATTCCAATTTATAACTAACTAATGTATTCCTCGTTCCTTTTATTTTCTTGCTATTTCTTTTCATTAACTTGTATGCTTGTCTTTTTTGGTGCTTTTCTTATTCCAATTTATAACTAACTAATCTATTCTTCTTTCAATATTTTTTATTTACTTCTTTTCATTAACTTCTATGCTATTAATTCCTATCCTCGTCTTTATAGTACTTTTCTTATTCCTATCTATAACTAACTAATCTATTCTTCGTTCCTTATTTTTCTTTTTATTTCTTTTTATTAACCTCTATGCTTGTCTTTTGGTGCTGTTCTAAATTCCAATCTATAACTAACTAATCAATTTTTTGCTCCTTATATGTCTATTTATTTGTTTTTATTAACTCGTATGCCTGTCTTTTTTGGTTCTTCTCTTATTCAAATTTATAACTAACTAATCTATTTCTTCCTTATTTTTCCAGGTATTTCTTTTTATTAACTTGTATGCTTGTCTATTTGGTACTTTTCTTATTACAATTTATAACTAAGTAATATATTCTTTGTTCCTTATTTTCCAGGTATTTCTTTTATTAACTTGTATGCTTGTCTTTTTGGTGCTTTTCTTTTTCCAATCTATAACTAACTAATCTATTCTTCGTTCCTTATTTTTCTTTTTATTTCTTTTTATTAACTTCTATGCTTGTCTTTTTGGTGCTGTTCTTATTCCAATCTATAACTAACTAATCAATTTTTTGCTCCTTATATTTCTATTTATTTGTTTTTATTAACTTGTATGCCTGTCTTTTTTGGTTCTTTTCTTATTCAAATTTATAACTAACTAATCTATTCCTTCCTTATTTTTCCAGGTATTTCTTTTTATTATTTCTATGCTCGTCTTTTTGGTGCCTTTCTTATTCAAATTTATAACTAACTAATCTATCCTTCGTTCCTTATTCTTCCAGGTATTTCTTTTTATTAACTTCTATGCCTGTTTTTTTGGTACTTGTCTTATTCCAATTTATAACTAACTAATATGTTCTGTGTTCCTTATTTGCGAGGTATTTCTTTTATTAACTTGTATGCTCGTCTTTTTGGTACTTTTCTTATCCCAATCTATAACTAACTAATCTATTCGATACTTATTTTTCCAGGTATTTCTTTTTATTAACTTCTATGCCTGTTTTTTTGGTACTTTTCTTATTCCAATCTGTAACTAACTAATCTATTTTTTGCTCCTTATATTTCTATTTATTTGTTTTTATTAACTTGTATGCCTGTCTTTTTTGGTTCTTTCCTTATTCAAATTTATATCTAACTAATCTATTCCTTCCTTATTTTTCCAGGTATTTCTTTTAATTATTTCTGTGCCTGTTTTTTTATGTACTTTTCTTATTCAATTTATAATTAACTAATCTATTCATCGTTCCTTATATTCTCTAGTCATCTCTTTTTATTAACTTGCATGCTTGTCTTATAGGTGCTGTTCTTATTGCAATTTATAACTAACTAATCTATTCTTCCCTTATTTTTCCAGGTATTTCTTTTCATTAATTCTATGCTTCTCTTTTTGGTACTTCTCTTATTCCAATTTATAACTAACTAATCTATTCTTCCCTTATTTTTCCAGGTATTTCTTTTCATTAATTCTATGCTTGTCTTTTTGGTACTTCTCTTATTCCAATTTATAACTAACTAATCTATTCTTCCCTTATTTTTCCAGGTATTTCTTTTCATTAATTCTATGCTTGTCTTTTTGGTACTTCTCGTATTCCAATTTATAACTAACTAATCTATTCATCGTTCCTTATATTTTCTAGTCATCTCTTTTCATTAACTTGATTTTATTAACTATAAAAAGAAATAGCTAGAAAATATAAGGAACGAAGAAAAGATTAGTTAGTTATAAATTGGAATAAGAACAGCACTAAAAAGACGAGCATAGAAGTTAATAAAAGAGATAACTAGAAAAATAAGTAACGAAGAATAGATTAGTTAGTTATAGATTAGAATAAATTAAAGTACAAAAAAGATAAGCATAGAAGTTAATGAAAAGAAGCAAATAGAAAAATATGGAAAGAAGAATAAATTAGTTAGTTATAAATTGGAATAATAAAAGCACCAAAAAAGACAAGCATACAAGTTAATAAAAAGAAATAGCTAGAAAATATAATGAACGAGGAACAGATTAGTTAGTTATAAAATGGAATAAGAAAAGTACCAAAAAGACAGACATAGAAGTTAATGAAAAGAAACAACTAGAAAAATAAGGGAAGAATAGATTACTTAGTTATAAATTGGAATAAGAAAATAACCAAAAAGACGAGCATACAAGTTAATAAAAAGAAATAACTGGAAAATAAGGGAAGAATAGATTTTTTAGTTATAGATTGGAATAAGAAAAGCACCAAAAAGACGAGCATAGAAGTTAATAAAAAGAAATAAGAAGAAAAATAAGGAGCGAAAAATAGATTAGTTAATTATAAATTGGAATAAGAAAATAACCAAAAAGACGAGCATACAAGTTAATAAAAAGAAACAAGAAGAAAAATAAGGAGCGAAAAATAGATTAGTTAATTATAAATTGAATAAGAAAAAAAGACGAGCATACAAGTTAATAAAAGAAATAACTGAAAATAAGGAAGAATAGAATAGTTATAGATTGAATTGGAATAAGAAAAACAAAGAAAAGCATAAAGAGAAAAAAAATAGAATAAATAAGAAAACAATAGTTAAAAAAATAAATAAAATAGAAAAGAAAAATTGAATTTATAATAACTAATCTATTCTTCGTTCTTTATTTTCGAGATATTTATTTTATTAACTTGTATGCCTGTCATTTTTAGTGCTTTTCTTTTTCCAATTTATAACTAACTAAGCTATTCTTCTTTCCTTATTTTTCCAGGTATTTATTTTATTAACTTGTATGCCTGTCATTTTTAGTGCTTTTCTTATTCCAATTTTTAATCTAACTAATCTATTCTTCTTTCCTTATTTTTCCAGGTACTTCTTTTTATTAACTTCTATGCTCGTCTTTTTGGTGCTGTTCTTACTCCAATCTATAACTAACTAATCTATTCTTCGTTCCTTATTTTTCTAGTTATTTCTTTTTATTAACTTGTATGCTTGTGTTTTAAGGTGCTTTTCTTTTTCCAATTTATAAGGAACAAATCGATTCTTCTTTCCATATTTTTCTATTTACTTCTATTACTTCTATTCGCGTCTTTTTGGTACTTTTCTTTATTCCAATCTATAATCAATTAATCTGTTCTTCGTTCCTTATTTTCTAGTTAATTCTATTATTAACCTCTGTGCTCGTCTTTTTAGTGCTTTTATTATTCCAATCTATAAGTAACTAATTTATTCTTCGTTCCTTATTTTTCTAGTTATTTCTCTTCATTAACTTGTATGCTTGTCTTTTTGGTGCTATTCTTATTCCAATCTTTAACTAACTAATCTATTCTTCGTTCCTTATTTTCGAGGCATTTCTTTTAGTGCATTTTATTTATTTATTATGCCTGTCTTTTTGCTTTTTTTAATCCAATTTATAACTAACTAATCTATTCTTCTGTCCTTATTTTTCCAGGTATTTCTTTTTATTAACTTTTATGCTCGTCCTTTTTGGTACTTTTCTTATTACAATCTATAAGTAACTAATCTATTTTTCTTTTCTTATATTTATCCAGTTATTTCTTTTTATTAACTTCTATGCTTGTCTTTTTTGGAACTTTTCTTATTCCAATCTATAACTAACTAATCTATTTTTCTTTCCTTATATTTTTCTAGTTATTTATTTTCATTAACTTCTATGCTTGTCTTTTGGTGCTGTTTTTATTCCATTCTATAACTAACTAATCTATTTTTCGTTCCTTATATTTTCTAGTCATTTATTTTTATTAACTTGCATGCCTGTCTTTTTGGTGCTGTTCTTATTGCAATCTATAACTAACTAATCTATTCTTCGTTCCTGATTTTTCTATTTATTTCTTTTCATTAACTTCTATGCTGGTCTTTTTGGTGCTTTTTCTTATTCCAATCTATAAACAACTAATCTATTCTTTCCTTATTTTTCCAAATACTTCTTTTTATTAATTCGTATGCTCGTCTTTTGGGTACTTTTATTATTCCAATCTATAACTAACTAATCTATTTTTCTTTCCTTATATTTTCTAGTAATTTCTTTTCATTAATTTCTATGCTCGTTTTTTGGGAGGGTTCTTTTCTTATTCCAATTTATAACTAACTAATCTATTCCTCATTCCTTATATTTTCTAGCTATTTATTTTTTTTAACTTATATGCTTCTCTTTTTTGGTTCTTTTCTTATTCCAATTTATAACTAACTAATCTATCCTTCGTTCCTTATATTTTCCAGGTTTTATTAACTTGTATGCTTGTCTTTTTTGGTGCTTTTCTTATTCCAATTTATAACTAACTAATCTATTCCTCTTTCCTTATTTTTCTATTTACTTCTTTTCATTAACTTCTATACTCGTCTTTATAGAACTTTCCTTGTTCCAATCTATAACTAACTAATCTATTTTTCATTCCTTATTTTTCCAAGTATTTATTTTTATTAACTTGTATGCTTGTCTTTTTTAGTGCTTTTCTTATTCAAATTTAGATTGGAATAGGAACAGCACCAAAAAGACAAGCATAGAAATAATAAAAAGAAATACCTGGAAAAATAAGGAAGGAATAGATTAGTTAGTTATAAATTTGAATAAGGAAAGAACCAAAAAAGACAGGCATACAAGTTAATAAAACCAAATAAATAGAAATATAAGGAGCAAAAAATAGATTAGTTAGTTACAGATTGGAATAAGAAAAGTACCAAAAAAAAACAGGCATAGAAGTTAATAAAAAGAAATACCTGGAAGAATAAGGAACGAAGGATAGATTAGTTAGTTATAAATTGGAATACGAAATGCACCAAAAAGACGAGCATAGAAATAATAAAAAGAAACATCTGGAAAAATAAGGAAGAAATAGATTAGTTAGTTATAAATTTGAATAAGAAAAGAACCAAAAAAGACAGGCATACGAGTTAATAAAAACAAATAAATAGAAATATAAGGAGCAAAAAATGTATTAGTTACTTATAGATTGGAATAACAACAGCACCAAAAAGACAAGCATAGAAGTTAATAAAAAGAAATAAAAAGAAAAATAAGGAACGAAGAATAGATTACTTAGTTATAGACTGGAATAAGAAAAGTACTATAAAGACGAGCATAGGAATTAATAGCATAGAATTTAATGAAAAGAAGTAAATAAAAAAATATTGAAAGAAGAATATATCAGTTAGTTATAAATTGGAATAAGAAAAGCACCAAAAAAGACAAGCATACAAGTTAATAAAAAGAAATACCTGTAAAATATAAGGAACGAGGAATAGATTAGTTGATTATGGATTGAATAAGAAAAGTACCAAAAAGACAGGCATAGAGTTAATGAATAGAAATAACTAGAAAATATAAAAGAAAAATAGATGAATTAGTTATAGATTGAATAAAAAATCCCAAAAGACGAGCATAGGAATTAATATAAAGAAGTATCTGGAAAAATAAGGAAGGAATAGGTTAGTTAGTTATATATTGGAATAAGAAAAAGCACCAAAAACAGACAAGCATACCAGTTAATAAAAAGAGATGACTAGAAAATATAAGGAACAAAAACTAGATTAATTAGTTATAGATTGGAATAAAAACAGCACCAAAAGACAAGCATAGAAGTCAATAAAAAGAAATAACTATAAAAATATAAGAAAAGAAAAATAGATTAGTTACTTATAGATTGGAATAAGAAAGTACCAAAAAAAACGAGCATAGAAGTTAATAAAATGAAATACCTGGAAAAATAAGGAGTGAAGAAGAGATTAGTTAGTTATAAATAGAAATAAGAAGAGAATTAAAAAATACAGGCATAGAAGTTAATAGAAGAAATACCTCTAAAATAAGGACC
Source organism: Eriocheir sinensis (assembly GCF_024679095.1). Taxonomy (NCBI): domain Eukaryota; kingdom Metazoa; phylum Arthropoda; class Malacostraca; order Decapoda; family Varunidae; genus Eriocheir; species Eriocheir sinensis. The sequence goes on from NC_066569.1 coordinate 9,915,783, forward strand.
GAAGAATAGATTAGTTAGTTATAAATTGGAATAAGAAAAGCACTAAAAAAGACAGGTATACAAGTTAATAAAATAAATACCTCGAAAATAAGGAACGAAGAATAGATTAGTTAGTTATAAATTGGAATAAGAAAAGCACTAAAAATGACAGGCATACAAGTTAATAAAATAAATACCTCGAAAATAAGGAACGAAGAATAGATTAGTTAGTTATAACCAACTAAACAATTCTTCGTTCCTTATTTTTCTAGTTATTTCTTTTTATTAACTTGTATGCTCGTCTTTTTGTTTCTTTTCTTATTCCAATTTATAATTAACTAATCTATTTTTCGTTAATTGTTTTTCTTATTTCTTTTTATTAACTTCTATGCTCGTCTTTTTGGTGCTTTTCTTATTCCAATCTATAACTAACTAATCTATTCTTCCCTTATTTTTCCAGATATTTCTTTTTATTAACTTGTATGCTCTTCTTTTTTTGGTACTTTTCTTATTCCAATTTATAACTAACTAATCTATTCGTCGTACCTTATTTTTCTTCTTATTTCTTTTATTAACTTGTGTGCTTTTTGGTGCTGTTCTTATTTCAATATATAACTAACTAATCTATTCTTCCCTTATTTTTCTAGTTATTTATTTTCATTAACTTCTATGTCTGTCTTTTTGGTACTTTTCTTATTCCAATCTATAACTAACTAATCTGTTTTTCTTTCCTTATATTTTCTAGTTATTTCTTTTCATTAAATTCTATGCCTGTCTTTTTGGTACTTTTCTTATGCCAGTTTATAATTAACTAATCTATTCCTTGTTCCTTATATTTTCTAGCTATTTCTTTTTATTAACTTCTATGCTTGTCTTTTTGGTGCTTTTATTATTCCAATTTATAACTAACTTCTTCTTTCCATATTTTTTTTTTATTTACTCCTTTTCCTTAATTTCTTTGCTCGTCTTTTTAGTGCTTTTCTTATTCCAATCTATAACTAACTAATCTATTCTTCGTTCCTTATTTTTCTAGTTATTTCTCTTATTAACCTCTGTGCTTGTCTTTTTGGTGCTTTTCTTATTCCTACTTATAACAAACTAATCTATATTCTTCGTTCCTTATATTTCCTAGTTATTTCTTTTATTAACTTCTATGCCTGTCTTTTTAGTGCTTTTCTTATTCCAACTTATAACTAACTAATCTATTCTTCGTTCCTTATATTTCCTAGTTATTTCTTTTATTAACTTCTATGCTTGTCTTTTTGGTTCTTTTCTTATTGTAATTTATAAATAACTAATCCATCCTTCATTCCTTATTTTTCTAGTTATTTCTCTTTATTAACTTCTATGCTTGGCTTTTTGGTACTTTTCTTATTCCAATGTATAACTAACTAATCTATTCATTCCTTATTTTTCTAGGTATTTCTTTTCATTAACTTCTATGCTCGTCTTTTTGGGTTCTTATTCCAATAAAAACTAACTAATCTATTCCTCGTTCCTTATATTTTCCTGCTATTTCTTTTTATAGTTAATAAAATCAAGTTAATGAAAAGAGATGACTAGAAAATATAAGTAACGATGAATAGATTAGTTAGTCATAAATTGGAATACGAGAAGTACCAAAAAGACGAGCATAGAATTAATGAAAAGAAATACCTGGAAAAATAAGGGAAGAATAGATTAGTTAGTTATGAATTGGAATAAGAAATACCAAACAGAGCAGAAATAAAATAAAAGAAATACCTGGAAAAATAAAGAAGAATAAATTAGTTAGTTATAAATTTGAATAAGGAAAGAACCAAAAAAGACAGACATACAAGTTAATAAAAACAAATAAATAGAAATATAAGGAGCAAAAAATAGATTAGTTAGTTACAGATTGGAATAAGAAAAGTACCAAAAAAACAGGCATAGAAGTTCATAAAAAGAAATACCTGGAAAAATAAGTATCGAATAGATTAGTTAGTTATAGATTGGGATAAGAAAAGTACCAAAAAGACGAGCATACAAGTTAATAAAAGAAATACCTCGCAAGTAAGGAACACAGAGCATATTAGTTAGTTATAAATTGGAATAAGAAAAGTACCAAAAAGACAAGCATAGAAGTTAATAAAAGAAATACCTGGAAAATAAGGAACAAAGAATATATTAGTTAGTTATAAATTGGAATCAGAAAAGTACCAAAAAGACAAGCATGGAAGTTAATGAAAAGAAATAATTAGAAAAAAAGGAACGAAGAATAGATTAGTTAGTTATAGATTGGAATAAGAAAAGTACGAAAAAGACAAGCATACAAGTTAATAAAAAGAAATACCTGGAAGAATAAGAAACGAAGGATAGATTAGTTAGTTATAAATTGGAATACGAAATGCACCAAAAAGACAAGCATAGAAATAATAAAAAGAAACACCTGGAAAAATAAGGAAGAAATAGATTAGTTAGTTATAAATTGGAATAAGAAAAGAACCAAAAAATGACAGGCATACGAGTTAATAAAAACAAATAAATAGAAATATAAGCAACAAAAAATTTATTAGTTAGTTATAGATTGGAATAAGAACAGCACCAAAAAGACAAGCATAGAAGTTAATAAAAAGAAATAAAAAGAAAAATAAGGAACGAAGAATAGATTAGTTAGTTATAGATTGGAATAAGAAAAGTACTATAAAGACGAGCATAGGAATTAATAGCATAGAATTTAATGAAAAGAAGTAAATATAAAAATATGTAAAGAAGAATAGATTAGTTAGTTATAAATTGGAATAAGAAAAGCACCAAAAAAGACAAGCATACAAGTTAATAAAAAGAAATACCTGTAAAATATAAGGAACGAGGAATAGATTAGTTAGTTATAGATTGGAATAAGGAAAGTACTAAAAAAACGAGCATAGAAGTTAATGAAAAGAAGTAAATAGAAAAATATGGAAAGAAGAATAGATTAGTTAGTTATGAATTGGAATAAAAAAAGCACCAAAAAAGACAAGCATACAAGTTAATAAAAAGAAATAGCTAGAAAATATAAGGAACAAGGAATACATTAGTTAGTTATAAATTGGAATAAGAAAAGCACCAAAAAGACAAGCATATAAGTTAATGAATAGAAATAACTAGAAAATATAAGGAAAGAAATATATATTAGTAATTTATAGATTGGAATAAGAAAAGTCCCCAAAAGAAAAGCACCAAAAAAAGACAAGCATACAAGTTAATGAAAAGAAATAAATAGAAAAATAAGGAACGAAGAATAGATTAGTTAGTTATAGATTGCAATAAGAACAGCACCAAAAGGACAAGCATACAAGTTAATAAAAATAAATAACTAGAAAAATATAATTAAAGAGAAATACATTAGTTAGTTATAGATTGGAATAAGAAAAGAACCAAAAAGACAAGCATAGAAATTAATAAAAAGAAATAACTATAAAAATATAAGAAAAGAAAAATAGATTAGTTACTTATAGATTGGAATCAGAAAAGCACTAAAAAAGACAAGCATACAAGTTAATAAAATAAATACCTGGAAAAATAAGGAAAGAACAATAGATTAGTTAGTTATAAATTGGAAAAAGAAAAGCACTAAAAAAGACAAGCATACAAGTTAATAAAAAGAAATACCTGGAAAAATAAGGAAAGAAGAATAGATTAGTTAGTTATAAATCGGAATAAGAAAAGCACTAAAAAAGACAGGCATACAAGTTAATAAAATAAATACCTCGAAAATAAGGAACGAAGAATAGATTAGTTAGTTACAACTAACTAAACAATTCCTCTTTCATTATATTTTCTAGCTATTTCTTTTTATTAACTTGTATGCTTGTCTTTTTGGTACTTTTCTTATGCCAGTTTATAACTAACTAATCTATTCCTTGTTCGTTATATTTTCTAGCTATTTCTTTTTATTAAATTCTATGCTTGTCTTTTTGGTACTTTTCTTATGCCAGTTTATAATTAACTAATCTATTCCTTGTTCCTTATATTTTCTAGCTATTTCTTTTATTAACTTCTATGCTTGTCTTTTTGGTTCTTTTCTTATTGTAATTTATAAATAACTAATCCATCCTTCATTCCTTATTTTTCTAGTTATTTCTCGTTATTAACTTCTATGCTTGGCTTTTTGGTACTTTTCTTATTCCAATGTATAACTAACTAATGTATTCATTCCTTAATTTTCTAGTTATTTCTTTTCATTAACTTCTATGCTCGTCTTTTTGGGTTCTTTTCTTATTCCAATAAAAACTAACTAATCTATTCCTCGTTCCTTATATTTTCTAGCTATTTCTTTTTATAGTTAATAAAATCAAGTTAATGAAAAGAGATGACTAGAAAATATAAGTAACGATGAATAGATTAGTTAGTTATAAATTGGAATAAGAGAAGTACCAAAAAGACAAGCATAGAATTAATGAAAAGAAATACCTGGAAAAATAAGGGAAGAATACATTAGTTACTTATTGGAATAAGAACTGCACCAAAAAGACGAGCATAGAAGTTAATAAAAGAAATACCTCGCAAATAAGGAACACTGAGCATATTAGTTAGTTATAAATTGGAATAAGAAAAGTACCAAAAAAACAGGCATAGAAGTTAATAAAAAGAAATACCTGGAAGAATACGGAACGAAGGATAGATTAGTTAGTTATAAATGTGAATAAGAAAAGAACCAAAAAGACGAGCATAGAAATAATAAAAAGAAATACCTGGAAAAATAAGGAAGGAATAGATTAGTTAGTTATAAATTTGAATAAGAAAAGAACCAAAAAATGACAGGCATACGAGTTAATAAAAACAAATATTTAGAAATATAAGCAGCAAAAAATTGATTAGTTACTTATAGATTGGAATAAAAACAGCACCAAAAGACAAGCATAGAGGTTAAGAAAAAGAAATAAAAAGAAAAATAAGGAACGAAGAATAGATTAGTTAGTTATAGACTGGAAAAAGAAAAGCACCAAAAAGACAAGCATACAAGTTAATAAAAGAAATACCTGGAAAATAAGGAACAAAGAATATATTACTTAGTTATAAATTATAATAAGAAAAGTACAAAATAGACAAGCATACAAGTTAATAAACAGAAATACCTGGAAAAATAAGGAAGAAATAGATTAGTTAGTTATAAATTTGAATACGAGAAGAACCAAAAAAGACAGGCATACGAGTTAATAAAAAAAAAAAATAGAAATATAAGGAGCAAAAAACTCATTACTTAGTTATAGCTTGGAATAAGAACAGCACCAAAAGACAAGCATAGAAGTTAATAAAAAGAAATAAAAAGAAAAATAAGGAACGAAGAATAGATTACTTAGTTATAGACTGGAATAAGAAAAGTACTATAAAGACGAGCATAGGAATTAATAGCATAGAATTTAATGAAAAGAAGTAAATATAAAAATATTGAAAGAAGAATATATCAGTTAGTTATAAATTGGAATAAGAAAAGCACCAAAAAAGACAAGCATACAAGTTAATAAAAAGAAATACCTGTAAAATATAAGGAACGAGGAATAGATTAGTTAGTTATGGATTGGAATAAGAAAAGTACCAAAAAGACAGGCATAGAAGTTAATGAATAGAAATAACTAGAAAATATAAAGAAAGAAAAATAGATTAGTTAGTTATAGATTGGAATAAGAAAAGTCCCCAAAAGACGAGCATAGGAATTAATATAAAGAAGTATCTGGAAAAATAAGGAAGGAATAGGTTAGTTAGTTATATATTGGAATAAGAAAAAGCACCAAAAAAAGACAAGCATACAAGTTAATAAAAAGAGATGACTAGAAAATATAAGGAACAAAAACTAGATTAATTAGTTATAGATAGGAATAAAAACAGCACCAAAAAGACAAGCATACAAGTTAATAAAAAGAGATGACTAGAAAATATAAGGAACAAAAACTAGATTAATTAGTTATAGATAGGAATAAAAACAGCACCAAAAGACAAGCATAGAAGTTAATAAAAACAAATAACTATAAAAATATAAAAAAAGAAAAAGAGATTAGTTACTTATAGATTGGAATAAGAAAATACCAAAAAAGACGAGCAGAGAAGTTAATGAAAAGAAATACCTGGAAAAATAAGGAGTGAAGAAGAGATTAGTTAGTTATAAATAGGAATAAGAAGAGAATTAAAAAATACAGGCATAGAAGTTAATAGAAGAAATACCTCGAAAATAAGGACCGAAAAATAGATTAGTTAGTTATAGATTGGAATAAGAAAAGCACTAAAAAAGACAAGCATACAAGTTAATAAAAGAAATACCTGGAAAAATAAGGAAAGAAGAATAGATTAGTTAGTTATAAATTGGAATAAGAAAAGCACTAAAAATGACAGGCATACAAGTTAATAAAATAAATACCTCGAAAATAAGGAACGAAGAATAGATTTTGGTTATAACAACTAAATATTCTTATTTCTTTCTTTTATTTTCTTTATAGTTAATAAAATCAAGTTAATGAAAAAAGATGACTAGAAAATATAAGTAACGATGAATAGATTAGTTAGTTATGAATTGGAATAAGAGAAGTACCAAAAAGACAAGCATAGAATTAATGAAAAGAAATACCTGGAAAAATAAGGGAAGAATAGATTAGTTAGTTATAAATTGGAATAAGAACAGCACCAAAAAGACAAGCATGCAAGTTAATAAAAAGAAATAGCAAGAAAATAAAAGGAACGAGGAATACATTAGTTAGTTATAAATTGGAATAAGAAAAGTACCAAAAAGACAGGCTTAGAAGGTAATGAATAGAAATAACTAGAAAATATAAAGAAAGAAAAATAGATTAGTTAGTTATATATTGGAATAAGAAAAAGCACCAAAAAGACAAGCATACAAGTTAATGAAAAGAAATAAATAGAAAAATAAGGAACGAAGAATAGATTAGTTAGTTATAGATTGCAATAAGAACAGCACCAAAAGACAAGTATACAAGTTAATAAAAAGAAATGACTAGAAAATATAAGGAACGAAAACTAAATTAGTTAGTTATAGATTGGAATAAAAACTGCACGAAAAGACAAGCATAGACGTTAATAAAAAAAAAAATAGATAGAAAAATATAAGGAAAGATAAATAGATTACTTAGTTATAGATTGGAATAAAAACTGCACCAAAAGACAAGCATAGAAGTTAATAAAAAAATAAATAGATAGAAAAATATAAGGAAAGAGAAATAGATTAGTTAGTTATAGATTGGAATAAGAAAAGAACCAAAAAAGACAAGCAGAGAAGTTAATAAAAAGAAATGACTATAAAAATATAAGAAAAGAAAAATACATTAGTTACTTATAGATTGGAATAAGAAAGTACCAAAAAAGACGGGCATAGAAGTTAATAAAAAGAAATACCTGGAAAAATAAGGAGTGAAGAAGAGATTAGTTAGTTATAAATAGGAATACGAAAAGAATTAAAAAATACAGGCATAGAAGTTAATAGAAGAAATACCTCTAAAATAAGGACCGAAGAATAGATTAGTTAGTTATAGATTGGAATAAGAAAAGCACTAAAAAAGACAAGCATACAAGTTAATAAAATAAATACCTCGAAAATAAGGAAAGAAGAATAGATTAGTTAGTTACAATTAACTAAACAATTCCTCTTTCATTATATTTTCTAGCTATTTCTTTTTATTAACTTGTATGCTCGTCTTTTTGGTGCTTTTATTATTCCAATTCATAACTAACTAATCTATTCTTATATATTTACTTCTTTCCTTATTTCTTATTCAATTTTCTTTCGTTATTTTCAATTTATAGTTAATAAAAAAGAAGAATTGACTAAAATTTAAGGAACGATTTATAGATTAGTTAGTTATAAATTGGAATAAGAAAAGTACTAAAAAGACAGGCATAGAAGTTAATGAAAAGAAATACCTGGAAAAATAAGGGAAGAATAGATTAGTTAGTTATAAACTGGAATAAGAAAAATACCAAAAAGACAGGCATAGAAGTTAATGAAAAGAAATACCTGGAAAAATAAGGGAAGAATAAATTAATTAGTTATAGATTCCAATAAGAACAGCACCAAAAAGACGCGCATAAGAGTTAATAAAAAAATAACTAGAAAATAAAAGGAACGAAGGATAGATTAGTTAGTTATAGATTGGAATAAGGAAAGTCCTGAAAAGACGAGCATAAAGGTTAATGAAAAGAAATAAATAGAAAAATATGGAAAGAAGAATAGATTATTTAGTTATAAATTGGAATAAGAAAAGCAACAAAAAAACAAGTATACAAGTTAATAAAAAGAAATAACTAGAAAATATAAGGAGAGAAAAATAGATTAGTTAGTTATATATTGGAATAAGAACAGAACCAAAAAGACAAGCATACAAGTTAATGAAAAGAAGTAAACAGAAAAATAAGGAACGTAGAATAGATTAGTTAGTTATAGATTGGAATAAGAAGAGCACAAAAAAGATAAGCATACATGTTCATAAAAAGAAATACCTGGAAAATATAAGGAACGAAGAATAGATTAATTAGTTATAGATTGCAATAAGAAAAGCACCAAAAAGACGAGCATAGAAGTTAATAAGAAATGACTAGAAAATATAAAGAAAGAAAAATAGATTTGTTAATTCTAGATTGGAATAAGAAAAGCACAAAAAAAGACAAGCATACAAGTTAATAAAAAGAAATACCTGGAAAAATAAGGAAAGAAAAATAGATTAGTTAGTTATAAATTGGAATAAGAAAAGAACACAAAAAGAAGAGCATAGAAGTTAATGAAAAGAAATAACTAGAAAATATAAGGAAAGAATAGATTAGTTAGTTATTGATTGGAATAAGAAAAGTACCCAAAAGACGAACATACGAATTAATAAAAAAAAATATCTGGAAAAATAAGGAAAGAATAGATCAGTTAGTTATAGATTGGAATAAGAGAAGCACCAAAAAGACGAGCACAGAAGTTAATAAAAAGAAATAACTAGAAAATATAAGGAAAGAAAAATAGATTAGTTAGTTATAGATTGGAATAAGAAAAGCACCAAAAAGATGAGCATAAAAGTTAATAAAAAGAAATAACTAGAAAAATAAGGAAAGAAGAATAGATAAGTTAGTTATAAATTGGAATAAGAAAAGCACCAAAAAAAAAAGAGGCATAGAAGTTCATAAAAGAAATACCTCGGAAATATGGAATGAAGAATAGATTAGTTACTTATAAACTGGAATAAGAAAAGCACTAAAAAAGACAAGCATACAAGATAATGAAAAGAAATAACTAGAGAAATAAGGAACGAAGAATAGATTAGTTAGTTATAGACTGGAATAAGAAAAGAACCAAAAAAGACAAGCTTAGAAATTAATGAAAAGAAATAGCTAGAAAATATAGAGGAAGAAAAATAGATTAGTTAGTTATAAATTGGAATAAGTAAAGTACCAAAAAAGACAGGCATAGAAGTAATTAAAAGAAATAACTAGAAAATAAAGAACGAGGAATAGATTAGTTAGTTATAAATTGGAATAAGAAAAGAACCCAAAAAGACGAGCATAGATGTTAATGAAAAGAAATAACTAGAAAATATAAGGAAAGAATAGATTAGTTAGTTATTGATTTGAATAAGAAAAGTACCCAAAAGACGAGCATACGAATTAATAAAAAGAAATAACTGGAAAAATAAGGAAAGAATAGATTAGTTAGTTATAGATTGGAATAAGAGAAGCACCAAAAAGACGAGCATAGAAGTTAATAAAAAGAAATAACAAGAAAAATGTAAGGAAAGAAAAATAGATTAGTTAGTTACAGATTGGATTAAGAGAAGCACTAAAAAGGACAGGCATAGAAGTTAATAAAAGAAATACCTCGAAAATAAGGAACGAAGAAGAGATTAGTTAGTTATATATTGGAATAAGAACAGCACCAAAAAGACAAGCATACAAGTTAATGAAAGAAGTAAATAGATAAATAAGGAACGAGGAATAGATTAGTTAGTTATAGATTGGAATAAGAACAGTACCAAAAAGACGAGCATAGAGGTTGATAAAAAGAAACAACTAGATAATATAAGGAACGAGGAATAGATTAGTTAGTTATAGATTGGAATAAGAAAAGTACCAAAAAGACGAGCATACAAGATAATAAAAAGAAATAACTAGAAAATATAAGGAAAGAAAAATAGATTAGTTAGTTATAGATTGGAATAAGAAAAGTACCAAAAAGACAAGCATAGAAGTTAATAAAAAGAAATAACTAGAAAATATAAGGAAAGAAAAATAGATTAGTTAGTTATAGATTGGAATAAGAAAATTACCAAAAAGACGAGCATAGAAGTTAATGAAAAGAAGTAAATAGAAAAATAAGAAAAGCACCAAAAAGACAAGCATAGAAGTTAATTAAAAGAAATAACTAGAAAATATATGGAATGAAAAATAGATTAGTTACTTATAAATTAGAATAAGAAAAGCACTAAAAAAAGACAAGCATACAAGTTAATGAAAAGAAATAACTAGAAAAATAAGGAACGAAGAATAGATTAGTTAGTTATGGACTGGAATAAGAAAAGTACCAAAAAAACGAGCATAGAAATAATAAAAAGAAATACATGGAAAAATAAAGAAGGAATAGATTAGTTCATTATAAATTGGAATAAGAAAAGCACTAAAAAAAGACAGGCATAGAAGTTAATGCAAAGAAATAACTAGAATATATAAGGAAAGAGAAATAGATTAGGTAATTATAGATTGGAATAAAAAAAACCACCAAAAATGACAAGCATACAAGTTAATAAAAAGAAATAGCTATAAAATATAAGGAACGAAGAATAGATTAGTTATTTATAGATTGGAATGAGAAAAACACCAAAAAGACAAGCATAGAAGTTAATAAAATAAATAACTAGAAAATAAAAGGAATGCAGGATAGATTACTTAGTAATAGATTGGAATAAGAAAGGTACTAAAATGGCGAGCATACAAGTTAATGAAAAGAAATAACTAGAAAAAATAAGGAAAGAATAGATTAGTTAGTTATAGATTGGATTAAGAAAAGAACCAAAAAGACAAGCATAGGGGTTAATGAAAAGAAATAACTAAAAAATATAAAGAACGAAGAATAGATTAGTTAATTATAGATTGGAATAAGAAAAGTACCAAAAAGACGAGCATACAAGTTAATAAAGTAAATAACTAGAAAATAAAAGGAACGCAGGATAGATTAATTACATATAGATTGGAATAAGGAAAGCACTAAAAAGACGAGCATAGAAGTTAATGAAAAGAAATAACTAGAAAAAATAAGGAAAGAATAGATTAGTTTGTTATAGTTTGGAATAAGGAAAGAACCAAAAAGACAAGCATAGGGGTTAATGAAAGGAAATAACTAAAAAATTATAAAGAACGAAGAATAGATTAGTTAGTTATAGATTGGAATAAGAAAAGCACTAAAAAGACGAGCATACAAGTTAATAAAATAAATAACTAGAAAATAAAAGGAACACAGGATAGATTGGAATAAGGAAGGTACTAAAAAGACGAGCATAGAAGTTAATGAAAAGAAATAGCTAGAAAATATAAGGAAAGAGGAATAGATTAATTAGTTATAAATTGGAATAAGAAAAGAACCCAAGGAGACAAGCATAGAAGTTAATGAAAACAAATAACTAGAAAAAATAAGAAAAGAATAGATTAGTAAGTTATTGATTGGAATAAGAAAAGCACTAAAAAGACGAGCACAGAGGTTAATAAAAGAAATAACTAGAAAAATAAGGAACGAAGAATAGATTAGTTAGTTATAGACTGGAATAAAGAAAAGCACCAAAAAGACGAGCATAGAAGTTAATGAAAAGAAGCAAATAGAAAAATATGGAAAGAAGAATAGATTAGTTAGTTATAAATTGGAATAAGAAAAGCACCAAAAAAGACAAGCATACAAGTTAATAAAAAGAAATACCTGGAAAAATAAGGAAAGAAAAATAGACACGAGCTATGTGAGTGAGGCAACCAATCACAGGAGCCGTAACAAACGCTGCCTAGGCGCCGGATGAACAGGCTCCGTCAACAGCCTATAACTTGACCTAATTTGACCTAACTCGACCCTAACTTAACCTACCCTAACGAAACTTGAATTACCTTGCCTTGATTTTGACCTAACTTGAACATTGACCTTAACTTAACCTAACTTGACCTAATTTGACCTTACTTGACCTGTCTTGACCTAGCTTGACCTCGTATTGACTTTCGGTGACCTGATGACCTATTGACTGACGCGGCGATGTATTGGAAAAGCAGTGACCTTTATTAAATCTCTCTCTCTCTCTCTCTCTCTCTCTCTCTCTCTCTCTCTCTCTCTCTCTCTCTCTCTCTCTCTCTCTCTCTCTGTCTCTCTGTAGCTCTCTCTCTCTCTCTCTCTCTGTTCCATCATCATCATCATCATCATCATCATCATCATCATCATCATAAATTAATAGATATATGAATAAACGTATTAATAGATGAATAGATAGAATAATAGATACAGAAATAGATAGATACATAGATTGATAGATAGATAGATAGATATAGATAATGACAGATAGAGATGGATATTATCGTGAGATAGACAGAGATAGATAGACAAGAATAGAATAGACAGATAAATATCGTTAAATACCTAGAAATAGACAGATAAAACAAACAAACAAATACACAAACAAACACAAACAAACAAAACAAAACAGCACTATTTCCGCATCCCACACAAACACACACACACACACACACACACACACACACACACACACACATTTGCCGCAGTGCCCTATCGCATCCCATCCCGTCCCAGTCAGTCTGTCCCCCGCACCCTTTCCCATTACCTCTGTTTAACATTAGCCACAGTCCCTCCCTCCCCGATCGAGTTGGGTTGGGCAGAGCAGGAGCCTTTTCCATTACCCTTAACAGCCACCCATTTTAGAGTAAGGGCGAGATGGTAGCTAACTATTAGAACCGTTTAATCTGTCCTTATTATTGAATATTTATTTGTTTTGGTGTTTATTTGCATCTATTTCTTGTCTGTTAATGTTGAGTTTTTGTGTGTGTGTTTTTTCTCTCTCCATTCTTCTTCTGCCTTCTCCTCCTCCTCTCTTCCTCCTCTTCCTCCTCCTTCTTTTCCTCCTCCTCCTCTTCCACTTCTTCCACAGTTGCCTTCCCCCACCTATTTTAACCCTCATTAACCTTTGTTTTCTCCTCCTCCTCCTCCTCCTCTTCCAACTAGAAAATTTACTTCTGACTCACACACACACACACACACACACACACACACCACAATCTCCCCACACCCCTATTCCTCTCCTCCCCCCTTCCTCAACCCTCTCCCCCACACACAAAACTAGCCACCTCATTACACCCATCTCCCTTCTCCCCCTTCACCCCTTTAAACCCCTCCCCCCTTTTTTCCCCCTCCTCCTCCTCTTCTTCCTTTTCTGTACACTCCCTTCCTTCCTCCCTCCTTAACCTCACCCCAATTCAAAATACTCCTTCCCCAATTTAACCCAATCCCCTTCCCTACATCTCCCCTTCCCTTTTTTATTTCCCCTCCCCATTAGCTTCTTCCCCTCCTCCTCTTCCTCCTCCTCTTCCTCCTCTCCTCCCTCGTTTCATCCACCCTCCACTCTCCCCTCCGTACCTTCCTATTTCTCCTCCCCATTTACTCCTTCCCCTTCTCCTCCTCCTCCTCCTCCTCCTCCTCTTTACTTTTTTTTCCTCCTTCCCCAACCTCTCTTCCCCAACGTCGTCCAGCCCCCTCATCCCCTTCCCCTCATTATCCACCTCCTTCATTCCCCTCCCATTAACTTTTCCTCCCCTTCCTCCCCAATATAATTTCCTTCCTCCCTCCCCTTCCCCAAACTTAACTCGTCCCCCTAATCTCCCACCCTTTCTTTCATGTATACCCTCTTACCACTCCCCCTCACTCCCCACTTCCCCTCCTCCTTCACCCCAAACTATACTTCCCTTAATTCCCCTCCTGAATTCCTCCTCATCTGCTCCTCCTCCTCCTCCCCTTTCCCCCCCCCCCGTACTTAATACCTTCCCTCCCTTCCCCTAAATTCACCCCCCCTCTCCCTACCCCTCGAAACCCCTCCACACCCCACCTCCTCCTCACCCCTTGCCCCAAAACTCACCCCTCCACACACACACACATACACACACCCATACATACATACATACACCCAATCCCACATGTCACCTCCTTTCCTCCCCCCTCCCCTCCCTTCCCCTCCCCCCCCCACCACCACATGCTCGGGCGCCCTTTTCCCGCCCGAGTGGTCGCCGGGGTCGTTTGCCTGTCGTGCCGCGGCGCCAAAACAAAAGCCGGCTGCCTCGGCGTCATTTCCGGCCCAAGATGAGTTCCCTTCCCGCCCCCCCCTCGCCCCCCTTCGACACCGCCCCTCCCCCCGGCACGCACCCCCATTCCCCCCACACTCTTTTAAAACTAACTTCTCCTCTTCCCCTCCCTCTCACTCTCTTTCTTCATCCCTTCCTGCCCCCACTTGCCCCCGCTCCGCCCCCTTCGACACCCCCCCCCCCCGGCACGCACCCCCATTCCCCCGACACTCTTGTAAAACTAACTTCTCCTCCTCTTCCCCTCCCTCTCACTCTCTTTCTTCATCCCTTCCCGCCCCCCACTTGCCCCCCGCTCCGCCCCCTTCGACATCCCCCCCCCGACACGCACCCCCATTCCCCCCCACTAACTTGTTCTCCTCCTCTTCCCCTCCCTTCACATATCACTCCCTCTCACTCTCTCTTCTTCCTCCTTCCCTTGCCCCCCTCCGCCCCCTTCGATACCCCCCCCCCGACACGCATCCCCATTTCCCCACACTCTGGTTCCTTACCCTCTTCCCTCCCTTTGTCCTCCCTTTGGCATTAAATCCTCCTCTCCCTTCACTCTTCTCCCTCCCTTCCTTCTCCCTTTCCCTCCCTTTGATAATAACTTCTTTCCCCTTCCCTTCTTCCCCCTCCCCCCCTCTCTCTCTCTCCCTCTTCCTTCTTTCTTCTTCCCCTCTTCCTTACTTCCCCAACCCACCCTTCCATCTCCCCTTCCTTCCCCCTAATCCCCAACCTAATACTTACCGCCCCCCTCCTCCTCCTCCTCCTCCTCCTCCTCCTCTTATGCATCCTCCGTGGGAATTAGTGGGGAAGGAGGGGAAGAGGGTAGCTAAGAAGAAGAAGAAGAAGAAGAAGAAGAAGAAGAAGTAGAAGAAGAATGGGAGTAGTAAAGGAAAGGGGGGAGGAGGAAGAGGAGGGAGAGAGAGGGAGAGAAAAAGAGAAGGAAAAGGGAGGGAAAGGGAGGAGGAGGAGGAGGGTTGGCGATGCTTTTCTTTTTTTATACATTCAAATGGAGGAGGAAGAGGAGGAGGAGGAGGAGGAGGAGGAGGAGGAGGAGGAAGACAAAAAGACCTCGATTTACAACGTTTACATATCAACAAACTCAATTTCTCCTCCTCCTCCTCCTCCTCCTCCTCTTCCTCCTCCTCCTCCTCCTCCTGCTCCAATATTGAGGCCTACCATGTCATCTTATTCTTTACCTCCTCCTCCTCCTCCTCCTCCTCCTCCTCCTCCCCTTCCTCCTCCTCCTCCTCCTAAGGAAAGCGCAACAAAGCCACAATAAGCAACACACACACACACACACACACACACACACACACACACACACACACACACACACACACACACACACACACACACACACACACACACACACCAATCTCAGGTAACCACTTTCTCAATACCTGAAGACCCGGACAGGTAGGGACAGGTAACATTTCCTTGCTGTCTATATCTATTGCTGTCTGTCTGTCTGTCTGTCTGTTTATAGGAGGTCTTTTTTTCCCCTTTATTTCCCCTTTTTCTCTTTTTTTCTTCTTTATTTCTTTCTCCTTTTTCTTTTTTTTTTTTTGCTTATTCCATTTCTTTCATTTTCCCTTTTCTCTTTCTCCTTTTTCCTCTTTTTTTTTCCTTTCCTTCATTTCATTCTTTTCCTTTTCTCTCCTTTTTTCTCCTTTTTTTTCTATTGTTCATTTCTCTTTTCCGCAACCTCCTCCTCCTCCTCCTCCTCCTCCTCCTCCTCCTCCTCCTCCAAACTTTCCCTCTAACCTCTCCTCCACTACCTCCTCCTCTTCTTCCCAACTCCTTTTCTTCCCCCCTTTCTTCCTTCCTTCCTTCGTAACGGTCTTTTTCCTTCCTTCCTTATTTCCTTACTTCCTTCTTTCCTTCCTTCCTTCCTTCCTTCCTTCGTAACTGTCTTTTTCCTTCCTTCCTTATTTCCTTCCTCCCTTACTTCCTTCCTTTCTTCCTTCCTTCCTTCCTTCCTTATTTTCTTTCTTCCTTCCTTCCTTCCTTCCTTACTTCCTGCCTTCCTTCCTTCCTTCGTAACTGTCTCTTCTCCTTCCTTCCTTATTTCCTTCCTTCCTTATCTCCTTCCTTTCTTCCTTCCTTCCTTCCTTGCTTCCTCCGTCCTTTCCTTCCTTTCCATTCCTTCACTATCCACCTCACTTCGAATACCCCCCCCCCTTCCTCCTCCTCCTCCTCCCCCCCCGCCGCACATTGGTTGTAAACAAGACAACGCAGAATAAAACAGGACCATTTGGGGAAACGGCGCGGCCATTGCTTGCCTCCCTCATGCCCGCCCGGAGGAAGAGGAGGAGGAGGAGGAGGAGGAGGAGGAGGAGAAGCGAAAAAGATATGGGTGAAGAAGAGGAGGTAAGTGAGGAGGAGGAGAGGAAGAAAGTGGGAGAAAGGAGAAGACGAGGAAGAGGAGGAGGAGGAGTGAAGTGAGGTTGGGGGAAAGAAAGAAAGAAAGAAAGGAAGGAAGAAAGGAAGAAAGGAAGGAAAGAAAAGAAAGAAAGAAAGAAAGGAAGGGAGGTAAGCAAAAATAAGGGAGAAGAGAAGGTGATGGAGGAGAGATCAGAAGGGAGATTTGGAGATGGAGGAGGAGGAGGAGGAGGAGGAAAGTTTAGAAGAAGGAAGGTTGAAAGAAGAAAGAGGAGGAGGAGAAGGAGGAGGAGGAGGAGGAGGAGGAGGAGGAGGAAAGGAAAACTAAGACAACATAGATTTTCAAAGAAGAGAAAAAAAATGACAAAAAGAAAAACAGAAATGAAAAATAATGGAGAAGGAAAAGAGAAAAAACAACAATAATAAAAAGAAGACGAAGAGAAAAGAGAGGAAAAGAAAGCGAAGAAGAAGATAAAGAAGAAGAAGAAGAAGGGAAAAAGAAGAAATGAGAAACAAAACTGAGAAAAAGATGGAAACGAAAAATAAATAAACAAAGGAAGATAAAAAGACGAAGAAAGAGAGAAGAGAAGATGAGAAGAGACGAAGGAGGAGGAGGAGGAGGAGGAGGAGGAAGACCAAAGAAGACACGGAGGAAAATAAAGAAGAGGAGGAAGAAGACAAGAAGAAGAATAAACCAGAAATACATAACTTCGAAGAGGAGGAGGAGGAGGCAGAGGAGGAGGAGGAGGAGGAGGATGAGGAGGAGGAGGAGTGGAGGAAAGAATAATGGAGAACCTAACAATGGAGCAACCAGAGAGAGAGAGAGAGAGAGAGAGAGAGAGAGAGAGAGAGAGAGTGAGAGAGAGAGAGAAAAAAACAAAGGAAAACGAAGAGAAGATATAGAGAGGTAAAGAACAGGAGAAAAATAAAAAATAAGAAAAAATAGATAATGAAAGAATATAGAAATGGAAAAAGGGATACATATAGATAATAATGATAGATAGATAGAGAAAAGGAGATAATAAAAGAAAATAGGTGAGATAAAGATAAACAAAAGATCACATATACATAACAAAGCAAAAATAAAGAGAAGAAAAGGAAAGGAAAAAACACGAGCCAAAAAAAATATCCTCCATTTCGTTTTCAAAAAAATACAGAGAGAGAGAGAGAGAGAGAGAGACTTTCTTTTATCACATCTTCCTACTTTTCTGTTTTCCATTTCTCTATTTTTCTCCCTTTTAATTTTATCTCTTATCATCCTTCTTTTCTTATCATTCTGTTTCTTCTTTTCTCTTGCTTTTGTCTTATATTTTTCCTCTTTCCATTTCCTTATTTTTCTCTTGTTTTCTTATCTTCTCCTTCTTCTCATATTGTTTTTCTCTATTCTATTTCCCTTTATTTTATCTTTCTTTTTCTTGTCTTCTTCCTTTCAAATCTTCTTGTTTTTCTATTCTCAATTTACTTTATTTTTTCTTTCTTCTCTTTTCCTTTCCATTCTTAATATTTTCTTGTTTCATCTTCTCTTTCCTCTCTTTTCTTGTTTTCTTACCTTCTTCTTCCATCTCTTTCTTTCATCTCTTAGAAAGAAAGAAAGAGAAGAGCTAATTTTCTGCCCCCCACCCCTGGGCAGTGCTGTCCCTCTCTTCCGGCGTTCCGGAAGCCGTCCTTCTTAGCTGACGCGGAGATGCTTACTTGAAATCTTCTTCGGACTTACTTTTGTGGGCATTTAAAACTGCCTTATTGATATCTTGGCCTTTTTTCTTCTTTCGGCCTTAGGTCTCATTTGACAGGAGGAGGAAGGAGGAGGCTTCTTTCTTCTTCTTTTAGTTGAAGGAGGAGGAGATTAATAAAAGTATATGAAAAGATAATAGGAGGTATATGTAAGGAAGGGTTACAGGAGGAGGACCAGGAGGAGGGAGGAGTGAGGAGATAGGAGGAGGAGAATAGGACGAGGAGATGAAGACGATGGTGAGAGGAGGAAAATGAAAGGGGGGGTATAGAGAAAGAGAAGCAGGTCAAAGTTAAAATAGAGGTAATGGGGAAGGCGAAGTCATTGCCTAATTACGAGGTCGCCTTAGAGCCACGTGCTCTGCCCGATTTGCTGCTTAGTGGCTGACGAGGAGCAGATCAAATCTTCGGTGCGTGCAACAATTCTACCCTGCTGTCACTCCTTTAGCAATGATGCGATGATAGCTTTGTAGTTCTCTTTCCTTCAGCTACTACTTCAGCAGGGAGGTCGTTCCAATGGCGGATGACCTGTCTTTAGAAGAAATTTTATGTCTGTATTACAACTCGCTTGAATCAGGTCCAGACCGTTGTTTCTAGTTCTCGAGTTGGTCTGCTATGAAAAGAAAAAAATGAAGTGGTCGACGTTGGAGCCTTCTCTTTTATCTTTTTGGTTTTGAAGACTGTACATCAGCATTCTCGAAAAGGTCTTCTTCTCCAGCTTTGTGAAGGGGGCTGAATTCGTTCGTCATTGCAGCCGAGCCCTCAAGGGTGGAATCAAATTTTCCTTCACGTCACAACTCTCTCTAATAACTCGATGTCTCTTCCTGTAGCTAGGGTGACCAAAACTGTACCGTCATACTCTTTCAGGTCTTACTATCTAGTTATACAAAGACAACATACTTTCTGGCGTCTTAATACGCTTGGTAATTTCCTCGCTATGAACCCGAGCATGGTGTTGGTTTCAGTTTGCAAATTTTGTTCTATTTTTGCTTTACAGTGCTTTGTATGTTTCAGGTCACATTTCTTAATCCTTTTATAAGAACCACCCCTCACGTTTTTTTGTCATCGATTCCAATGTATGATATATTTTCGGTTACTATTTCTGGACTCCAAAGTGCAGGACTTTTTCACTTGTCACCTGAATGACATTTGCCACTTTGTCTTCCACCGGACGGTTTGATCAAGATCTTTTTCTTTGGAGGAGGAGTAGGATGAGGAGGAGGAAAGGAGGAGTGTTGAGGATTTGTTCCTTCTTTATAAAGAAAGACGGAGGATAATTATAAAATGGAGGTAAATTTTTTTCTAAGTTACTGGAAATGAGTAGGCAATTGGAAAAAAATACCTTTCCTTTTCCTTCGGTGAAGTGAGCAGAATCAAAGACAGAAAAAAGAGGAAGAAGAAAAGAAGAAGAGGAAGAAAAGATTCTTCTTTGGAGTCCAGTTTATAGATGATTAAGTCTATTAAATATTCATCTTTTTGTCATCTTTTCAAAGTTAGAAAAAGTTGTTCTGTCTGCTTTCTTGTTATCAATATTTTCCTTCGATATCACTATTATTCCCTTTCATCTTCCTCTTTATTTATTCCTCAATTCTGCTTTGGGTACCTCTTCTTCGATAATTGTTATGTCCATATCAATAAGAAAAAGAAGGAAGAAAAGTAAAAAATATATCTAAAGCTTGTTTTCTTTCTTCTTTTCCTATCATCTTTCCTTTTCATTAAACCTTCCTTTTTGGTGATTTTTTAATTCTCCTTCTTCCTCCTTCTATAATTCTTCTTTCTAATATTCTTTCTTGTTTTGCATTGCTTAATATTTGCTGGACTTCTTCTTTGATTTAAAAGTTTTATCTTTATTTACTATTGTGCAACTCTTTCTCTCTCTCTCTCTCTCTGCTCTCTCTCTCTCTCTCTCTCTATTCTTTAATCACTCTTTATCTTATTTTTCATGATCCATACGACTTTTAGCTTTTCTTTTTTTGCACAATTATTCAACACAAACAGAAATATCAAAAGCGTAATAAACTAAAGAAGAAACAAAATAGGACGAAGGGGAGAAAGAGGGAAAGTACAAAAGAGGAGGAAGAGGAAAGAAGAGGAGGAGGAAGAGGGGTGTAGGTCAAGTTATGAGGACGTAAAGAAGATGAAAGTACAAAGACAGAGAGGAGGAGGAGAAAGAAAGAAAGATGAGAGAAAGGAGCAGAGAGGAAGGGAGGGAGGAGGAAGGGAGAGAAGAAAATGGAGGAAAGAAGAGAGAAGAGGAGAGGGTTAAGTGAGAGACGTTGTCTTATTTTCTGGACACCCGACACCCGGAAGGAGAAGAGGAAGAAGGAGGAGGAGGAGGATGAGAGAGAGAGAGAGAGAGAGAGTAGGGGAGGAGGTGCTTTAGTGACTCTTGAGGCCGATGGGAAAGAGAGGAGAAGTGCTACAGAAAGGTGAGAACGACTAAAAATAATAAATAATATAATTGACCCAGGTAGGCGGCCAGTTAAGCCTCTCTCTCTCTCTCTCTCTCTCTCTCTCTCTCTCTCTCTCAGAAGTAACAGGAAATGGCAAAGAGGTCAAGGGTGAAAGAGAGAGAGAGAGAGAGAGAGAAGAGAGAGAGAGAGTATGAGAGAGAGAGAGAGAGAGAGAGAGAGAGAGACGAGACGAGAGAGAGAGAGAGAGAGAGAGAGAGAGAGAGAGAGAGAGAGAGAGAGAGACTAACGTCTACAATGGATTGAAGATCGATTTTGATTTATTTTTACTTCTCTTCATAGCGAACACCAAAAAAGAGAAATTTCAGCGTTATTTTCACACACACACACACACACACACACACACACACACACACAGGACTAAACAAATGGGGAAAGAGAGAAAGACGCGGAAGAGAAAGAGAGAGAGATAGAGAATGAGGAGAAAATAATAGGGAAGAGAAAGAAAGGAAACATTATGAGATTGAATATGGATGAAAGAGAGAGAGAGAGGAACACATAATGCCTCTCTCTCTCTCTCTCTCTCTGTATAAGATAAAAATAACAATAAAGAAGAAGAAAAAAGAAGAAACAAGAATAAAGAAAGAAAGTAAAGGGAAGGATGGGGTAGGAAATAAGAAGGAAAGAAAAAGAAGGAGAAAGGAAAGGAAAGTGAAGGAAAGGAGGAAGGGAAGAGAAAGAGAGAGAGAGAGAGAGAGAGAGAGAGAGAGAGAGAGAGAGAGAGAGAGAGAGAGAGAGAGAGAGAGAGAGAGAGAGAGAGAGAGAGAGAGAGAGAGAGAGAGAGAGAGAGAGAGAGAGAGAGAGAGTAGGCAGAAAGACTCAGGTGAATTTAGAGTAAGGTTAGGTAAGGTAAGGTTAGGTAAGGTTAGGTAAGGTTAGGTAAGGTAAGGTAATATTAGGGAAGCTAAGGTTAGGTTAGGTAAGGTTAGGTAAGGTAAGGTTAGGTAAGGTAAGGTAAGGTAAGTTAGTAAGGCTAGGGTAAGGTTAGGTATGGTGTATGCAAGGTACATAGGCTAAGGTTAGGTTAGGGGTAAGGTAAGGTTGGGTAAGGTATGTATGTAAGGTAAGGTAAGGTTAGTTAGGTATGCAAGGTAAGGTAAGGTAAGGTAAGGTAAGGTTAGTAAGGTAAGGTAAGGTTAGGGTAAGGTTGTGGGGTAAGGTTAGGTAAGGTAAGGTAAGGTAAGGTATAAAAGTGCTAGAGAGGTTAGGAGAGTAAGGTTGAGAGTAAGGCAGGCCCAGGTATTTAGAGTAAGGTTAGGTTAGGTTAGGTAAGGTTAGGTTAGGTAAGGTAAGGTAAGGTTAGGTAAGGTAAGGTAAGGTAAGGTTAGGTAAGGTAAGGTAAGGTTAGGTAAGGTAAGGTAAGGTTAGATAAGGTAAAGTAAGGTAAGGTTATTTAAGGTAAGGTAAAGTAAGGTAAGGTAAGGTAAGGTAAGGTAAGGTTAGGTTAGGTTAGGTTAGGTAAGGTAAGGTTAGGTAAGGTTAGGTAAGGTAAGGTAAGGTAAAGTAAGGTAAGAAAAGTAAAGAAAAAATCAGAACCCTACTGATAATCCTTCCCTTTCTTCCCTTCCTCTTCCCTTTCCTTCCTTATAACATCCTCCTCCTCCTCCTCCTCCTCCTCCTCCTCCTCCTCCTCCTCCTTCTCCTTTTACTACTACTACTACTACTACTACTACTACTACTACTACTACTTCTACTACTGTTACTATTACATATTCTTAAGATTTAAACTACCACATTCACTCTCTCTCTCTCTCTCTCTCTCTCTCCATCAATAACCTACTGATAGTCACTCCGGGTTATTCATCATTTCACAAATTACTCTCTCTCTCTCTCTCTCTCTCTCTCTCTCTCTCTCTCTCTCTCTCTCTTAATGATGATGACGATGATGATACAAGGAAGGAAGAAGAAGAAGAAGAAGAAGAAGAAGAAGAAGAAGAAAAAGAGGGAGAAGAAGAAGAAGAAGAAGAAGAAGAAGAAGAAGAAGAAGAAAAAGAGGGAGAAGAAGAAGAAGAAGAAGAAAAAGAGGGAGAAGAAGAAGAAGAAGAAGAAACACTGCTCAGGGGAGAGAGAGAGAGAGAGAGAGAGAGAGAGAGAGAGAGAGAGAGAGAGAGAGAGAGAGAGAGAGAGAGAGAGAGAGAGAGAGAGAGAGAGAGATCTAAATGAAGGAATTAGACCATAAGCTTCTCATTTAACTTCTCTCCCTCCCTCCCTCCCTCCCTCCCTCCCTTCCTTCCTCCCTCCCTCCCTCCCCCCTTCCATCCCTTCCTTCCTCTCTCCCCCCCCCCCCCTCTCTCTCTCTCTCTCTTTCTCTTTCTCTCTCCCTACATTGCAAGGGTGGGAGGGAGGGAGAGAGAAGTAAGGAAGGGAGGAGAGGAAGGGAGGAGGGAAGGAGGGAGGAAAGAGAGGTAAAGGAAGGGAAGGGAAGGGAAGAGAAATTATG